>NW_027397095.1:7113774-7187282 GCF_003265705.2 Callorhinus ursinus
TCTTCTTCTTCTTCTTCTTCTTCTTCTTCTTCTTCTTCTTCTTCTTCTTCCTCAAATATAATGTATTATTTGTTTCAAAGGTACAGGTCTGTGATTCAACAGTCTTGCACAATTCACAGCTCTTACCATAGCACATACCCTCCCCAATGTCTACCACCCAGCTACCCCATTCCTCCCACCCCCCACCACTCAGGCAACCCTCAGTTTGATTCCTGAGATTAAGAATTCCTCATATAGGTGAGGCCATATGATACACGTCTTTCTCTGATTGACTTATTTTGCTCAGCATAATACCCTCCAGTTCCATCCACATCGTTGCAAATGGCAGGATTTCATTCCTTTTGATGGCTGCATAATACTGCATTGTGTGTGTGTGTGTGTGTGTGTGTGTGTGTGTGTAAACACTTTTTTAAACCATTCATCTGTCAATGGACATCTTGGCTCTTTCCATTGTTTGGCTATTATGAACATTGCTGTTATAAAAATTGGGGTGCAGGTACCCCTTTGGATCCCTACATTTGTATCTTCGGGGTAAATACCCAGGAGTGAAATTGCTGGGTTGTAGGGTAGCTCTATTTTCAACTTTTTGAGGAACCTCCATAATGTTTTCCAGAGAGGCTGCATCAGCTTGCATTCCCACCAACAGTGTAGGAGGGTTCCCCTTTCTCTGCATCCTTGCCAACATCTGATGTTTCCTGAATTGTTAATTTTAGCCATTCTGACTGGTGTGAGGTGGTATCTCATGGAGGTTTTAATTTGGATTTCCCTGATGCCGAGTGATGTTGAGCACTTTTTCATGTGTCTGTTGGCCATTTGGATGTCTTCTTTGGAAAAATGTCTGCTCATGTCTTCTGCCCATTTCTTGATTGGATTATTGGTTCTTTGGGTGTTGAGTTTGATAAATTCTTTATAGATTTTGGATACTAGCCCTTTATCTGATATGTCATTTGCAAATATCTTCTCCCATTCTATCGGTTGTCTTTTGGTTTTGTTGACTGCTTCTTTTGCTGTGAAAAAGCTTTTTATCTTGATGAAATCCCAATAGTTCATTTTTGCGCCTGCTTCCCTTCCATTTGATGATGTTTCTAGGAAGAAGTTGCTGCAGCTGCGGTCGAAGAAGTTGCTGCCTGTGTTCTCCTTTAGGATTTTGATGGACTCCTGGTTCACATTTCGGTCTTTCAAACATTTTGAGTCTATTTTTGTGTGTGGTGTAAGGAAATGGTTCAGTTTCATTCTTCTGCATGTAGCTCTCCAATTTTCCCAACATCATTTGTTGAAGGGACTGTCTTTTTTCCATTGGATATTCTTTCCTGCTTTGTCGAAGATTAGTTGACCATAGAGTTGAGGGTCCATTTCTGGGCTCTTTATTCTGTTCCATTGATCTATTTGTCTGTTTTTGTGCCAGTACCATACTGTCTTGATGATGACAGCTTTGTAATAGAGCTGGAAGCCTGGAATTGTGATGCCACCAGCTTTGCTTTTCTTTTTCAACATTCCTCTGGCTATTCGGGATCTTTTCTGGTTCCATAGAAGTTTTAGGATTATTTGTTCCATCTTTGAAAAAAGTGGATGGTATTTTGATAGGGATTGCATTAAATGTGTAGATTGCTCTAGGTAGCATTGACATCTTCACAATATTTGTTCTTCTAATCCATGAGCAAGGTACGTTTTTCCATTTCTTTGCGTCTTCCTCAATTTCTTTCATGAGTATCTTATAGTTTTCTGAGTACAGATTCTTTGCCTCTTGGGGTGGATTTATTCCAAAGAACCGTATCGTTTTGGGTGCAATTGAAATTGGGATCAACTCCTTAGTTTCTTTTTCTTCTGTCTTGTTGTTGGTGTATAGGGATGCCACTGATTTCCATGCATTGATTTTATATCCTGCCACTTTACTGAATTCCGGTATGAGTTCTAGAACTTTTGGGGTGGAGTCTTTGGGTTTTCCACATAAAGTATCATATCATCTGTATACAGTGAGAGTTTGACTTCTTCTTTGCTGATTCAGATGTCTTTTATTTATTTTTGTTGTCTGATTGCTGTGGTTATGACTTCTAATACTATGTTGAATAGCAGTGGTGATAGTGGACATCGCTGCCACGTTCCTGACCTTAGGGGGAAAGCTCTCAGTTTTTCCTCATTGAGAATGACTTTTGCTGTAGGTTTTTCATAGATGGCTTTTATGATATTGAGGTATGTAACTTCTATCCCTATAGTCTGAAGAGTTCTGATAAAGAAAGAATGCTGTACTTTGTCAAGTGCTTTTTCTGCATCTATTAAGAGGATCATATGGTTCTTATTCTTTCTTTTTTTGCCTCACATTGATTGATTTGTGTATGTTGAACCACCCTTGCAGCCCAGGAATAAATTCCACTTGGTCGTGGTTAATAATCCTTTTAATGTACTGTTGGATTCTATTGGCTAGTATTTTGGTGAGAAATTTGCATCCATGTTCATCAAGGATATTGGTCTGTAATCCTCCTTTTTGATAGGGTCTTCTTCTGATTTGGGGATCAAGGTAATGCTGGCCTTATAAAATGAGTTTGGAAGTTCTCCTTCCATTTCTATTTTTGGGAACAGTTTCAGAAGAATAGGTATTAATTCTTCTTTAAATGTTTGGTAGAATTCCCCTGGGAAGCCATCTGGCCCTGGGCTTTTGTTTGTTGGAGATTTTTTGTTATTGTTTCAGTTTCCTTAGTAGTTATAGGTCTGTTCAGGTGTTCTATTACATCCTGGTTCAGTTTTGGTATTTTATACATCACTAGGAATGCATCCAATTCGTCCAGATTATCTAATTTGCTGGCATATAATTACTCATAATATTTTCTTATAATTGTTTGTATTTCTTTGGTGTTGGTTGTGATCTTTCCTCTTTCATTCATGATTTTATTTGTTTGGGTCCTCTCTTCTTTTTGATAAGTCTGGCCATGGGTTTATCAATCTTATTCATTCTTTCAAAGGGCCAGCTCCTAGTTTCGTTGATCTGTTCTACTGTTCTTTCGGTTTCTATCTCATTGATTTCTGCTCTGATCTTTATTATTTCTCTTCTCCTGCCAGGTTTAGGCTTTATTTGCTCTTCTTTCTCCAGCTCCTTTAGGTGTAGAATTAGCTTGTTTATTTGAGACCTTTCTTGTTTCTTGAGAAAGGCTTATATTGCTATATACTTTCCTCTTAGGACCGCCTTTGCCGCAACCCAAAGATTTTGAACAGATGTGTTTTCATTTTCATTTGTTTCCATGATTTTTTAAAATTCTTCTTTAATTTCCTGGTTGACCCATTCATTCTTTAGTTGAGTGCTCTTTAAGCCTCCATATATTTGAGTTCATTCTGACTTTCCTCTCGTGATTGAGTTCTAGATTCAAAGCATTTTGGTCTGAAAATATGCAGGGAATGATCCCAATCTTTTGGTACGTTTGAGACATGATTGATCTATTCTGGAAATGTTCCATGGGCACTAAAGAATGTGTACTCTGTTGCTTTGGATGAAATGTTCTTAATATATCTGTGAAGTCGATTTGGTCCAGTGTGTCATTTAAAATCTTTATTTCCTTGTTGATCTTTTGCTTAGATGATCTGTCCATTTACATGAGAGTGATGTTAAAGTCTCCTATTCTTATTGTATTGTTGTCAATGCGTTTCTTTGCTTTTGTTATTAATTGGCTTATATAATTGGCTGCTCCCATGTTAGAGGCATAGATGTTTACAATTTTAGATCTTTTTGTTGGATAAACCCTTTAAGTAGGATATAGTGTCCTTCCTCATCTTTTATTATAGTCTTTGGTTTAAAATCTAATTTGTCTGATATAAGGATTGCCACCCCAGCATTCTTTTGGTGTCCATTAGCGTGGTACATGGTTTTCCATCCCCTCACTTTCAGTCTGGAGGTGTCTTTGGGTCTAAAATGAGTCTCTTGCAGACAGCATATTGATGGGTCTTGTTTTTTAATCCAATCTGATAGCCTGTGTCTTTTGATTGGGGCATTTAGCCCATTTATATTCAGGGTAACTATTGAAAGATATGAATTTAGTGCCATTGCATTGCCTGTAAGGTGACTTTTACTGTGTACTGTCTCTTTTCCTTTTTGGTCTATGCTACTTTTAGGCTCTCTCTTTGCTTAGAGGACCCCTTTCAATATTTCTTGTAGGGCTGGTTTTCTGTTTGCAAATTCCTTTATTTTTTATTTGTCTTGGAAGCTTTTTATCTCTCCTATTTTCGATGACAGCCTAGCTGGATATAGTATTCTTGGCTGCATATTTTTCTCATTTACTGCTCTGAATATATCATGCCAGTCCTTTCTGGCCTGCCAGGTCTCTATGGATAGGTCTGTTGCCATTCTAATGCTTCTACCATTGTAGGTTACAGACCTCTTATCTCGAGCTGCTTTCAGGATTTTCTCTTTGTCTCTGAGACTTGTGAGTTTTACTATTAGTTGTCAGGGTGTTGATGTATTTTTATTGATTTTGAGGGGGGTTCTCTGTGCCTCCTGGATTTTGATGTCTGTTTCCTTCCCCACATTAGGGAAGTTCTCTGCTATAATGTGTTCCAATATACCTTCTGCCCCCCTCTCTCTTTCTTCTTCTGGGATCCCAATTATTCTAATATTGTTTTGTCTTATGGTATCACTTATCTCTCGAATTCTCCCCTCATGATCCAGCAGTTGTTTATCTCTTTTTCTCAGCTTCTTTACTTTCCATCATTTGGTCTTCTATATCACTAAGTCTCTCTTCTGCCTCATTTATCCTAGCAGTGAGAGCCTCCATTTTTGATTGCACCTCATTAATAGCCTTTTTGATTTCGACTTAGTTAGATTTTAGTTCTTTTTTCTCCAGAAATGGTTTCTCTAATATCTCCCATGCTTTTTTCAAGCCCAGCAAGTATCTTTAAAATTGTCATTCTGAACTCTAGTTCTGAAATCTTACTAATGTTCATATTGATTAGGTCCCTGGCATTCGGTACTGCCCCATGTTAATTTTTTTTTTGAGGTGATTTTTTCTGTCTTGTCATTTTGTCCAGAAGAGAGTAGATGAATGAGAGACCAAAATGCTAAGAAGGTAACAACGACTCCAGAAAAATATACACTAAACAAATCAGAAGAGTCCTGAAACCAGGGAAAAGGAAGGTAAAGAAAGAAAAAGAAAAAAAAAGGTAAGAACAAACAAACCAACAAAAAAACCAAATATGATCAAATATGATCAGACTGGTGCATAGATCAGTGCTATACACTAGATTTTGGGTGTATTTTGGTCTGTTAGAAGAAAGTGCCTCCCAAAATTTTAAAGGAATAAAAGCTTATGTATGTACAAAAATAAGGGTAAATACAATGACGGGATCGAATATGAATGTAAAGCTGAAAATAATAAAGGACTTTACAAAAGGTATTGTTAAGTTGGTTGAAAAAAAAGAAGAGGATTTAAAAAAAAAAGGAGAATGTGATCAGGCAGGAGACTAGAACAAAGCCATACACTAGAGATTTAGAGTATATTTTGGTCTGTTAGAAGAAACTGTAACCCCAAATTTTAAAGATAGAACAACATATATATATACCAAAAATAAGGGTAACTAGTATGAAGGAATAGAATATGACTCTAAAAATGAAAAATAAAAAAGAATTTAAAAAAAAAGATTGATAAGATGTTGGTTGAAAAGGGGAAAAAGAAATATTCAATAAAAAGGAAAAGAAAAAGAAAAGAAAAATTAAAAAATTATCTTTGAAAGAGTAAAGTATCAGGGTGAAAAAAGCCATGAATTCCATGTGCAGTATTCCCCTTGTGCTGGAGTTCTGCTCTTCTCATTGATAGGTAAACTTGGACTTGACTGGCTGTTCTTGCTGATATTCTGGGGAAGGGGACTGTTGCCATGGTTCTCAAATGTCTTTGCTGGAGGAGGAATTGCCCCTCCCTTGCCAGGAGCCAGTCTAAATAATCTGCTGGTGTTTGATCTCAGGAGCTTTTGTTCCCTGAAACCTTTCCATACAGTTTTGGAAGACAAGAGTGAAAATGGCGGCCTCCCAATCTCCATGCTGGAGGAGCTGAGAACTCAGGGCCCCTGTCCTCAGTTAGCCCCCAGAGAAAAGCAGTCAATTACTCCCATCTCCCCGGTCTCCAGCTGCACTCCATGCTTACCTGGCCTGTGACCGAGCATTTCTATCTCTGGCACATGACCCCATGTGGAGTCTCCAAACCCAGCAAATCCCTGCGGTGCATTCCCACGCTGCTCTTCCTGGGGGAGGAAGGGGAATTTCCCCTGATCTGCCGCTTGTTTGGTCCCTGCTGGAATAGAGGTGGCCCAACTCTGCCAGAGACCATGGTTTATGGTAACCCTGAGCTGAGAGCCCACTCCTCAGCTCCGTCTCTGCAGCTGGATTCCCTGCTCCAATACCTGGGAGTTCTGCCACACTCAGGCATCCCCAGTCTTTCTGTGACCCCAAGGGTCCTGAGACCACACTGTCCCAGTGAGGGTTCCACCCCGGTTTAGCCACTGGAGCGATGTCCCTCAGCAGAGGCAACTTCTAAAATTTCCAATTTTGTGCTCTGTTGTTCTATCACTGGCCAGAAGTGGCAGATGGAGGCCCCCTCCCCCGCCTTCTGTCTTCCTGAATATCACCTCAGATTCACTTCTCCGCATGTCCTACCTTCCAGAAATTGGTCGCTTTTCTGTTCATAGAATTACTGCTGTTCTTTTCTTCGATCTCCTGTTGAGTTCGTAGGTGTTCAGAATGGTTTGATCCCTATCTAGCTGAGTTCGTGGGACCAGGTGAAATTTTGGTCTCCAACTCCTCCCCATCTTGCTCCTCTCCCAGTCTTCTGCCCATTTATTAACTTGATTATTTGTTTTTTGGGGGTTGAGTTTGAAAAGTTCTTTATAGATCTTGGATACCAGCCCTTTGTCTGTAGTGTCATTTGCTAATATCTTCTCCCATTCTGTGAGGTGCCTCTTTGTTTTGTTGACTGTTTCCTTTGCTGTACAGAAGATTTTTATCTTGATGAAGTCTCAAAAGTTCATTTTCACTTTTTTTTCACTTGCCTTGGGACACGTATCTTGAAAGAAGTTGCTGTGGCTGATGTCAAAAAGGTTACTGCCTATGTTCTTCTCTAGGATTTTGATGGATTCCTGTCTCACATTGAGGTCTTTCATTCATTTTGATTTTATTTTTGTGTATGGTGTTAGAAAATGGTCAAGTTTCATTCTTCTGTATATAGCTGTCCAATTTTCCCAGCACCAGTTATTGAAAAGACTATCTTTTTTCCACTGGATATTTTTTACTACTTTGACCATAGAATTGAGCTCCATATCTGGGCTCTCTATTCTGTTCCATTGGCCTATGTGTCTGTTTTTTTGCCAATACTATGCTGTCTTGCTGATCACAGATTAGTAATATAGCTTGAAATCTGGCAACATGACGACCCCAACTTTGTTTTTCTTTTTCAACATTTCCTTGGTGACTCGGGGTCTTTTCTGATTCCATACAAATTTTAGGATTGTTTGTTCCAGCACTTTGAAAAATGTCATTGGAATTTTGATCAGGATGGCATTGAAGGTATAGATTGCTCTGGGTAGCATAAACATTTTAACAATGTTTATTCTTCTGATCCATGACCATGGAATGTTTTTCCATCTTTTTGTGTCTTCTTCAATCTCGTTCATGAGTGTTCTGTAGTTCCTAGATTAAAACCCTTTAGAGTATAGGAATAGAGGGAATATTTGGTAATTTCATAAAATCCATTATAAAAAACCCACAGCGAATATCATTCTCAATGGGGGAATATCTGAGTTCCTAGAGTATAGATCCTTTACCTCTTTGGTTAGGTTTATTCTGAGTTATCTCATGGTTTTTGGTGCTATTGTAAATGGAATTGATTCTCTAATTTCTCTTTCTACAGTTACGTTGTTATTGTATAAGAAAGTAACTGATTTCTGTGCATTGATATTGTATCCTGTCACATTACTGAATTGCTTTATGAGTTCTAGTAATTTGGGGGTGGTCTTTTGGGTTTTCCACATAAAGTATCATGTCATCTGTGAAGAGAGAGAGTTTGACTTCTTCTTTGCCAATTTAAATACATTTTATTTTTTTTTTTGTTGTCTGGTTGCTTTTGCTAGGACTTCTAGCACTATGTTGAACACTAGTGGTGAGAGTGGGCATCATTTTCGTGTTCCTGATCTTAAGGAAAAGGCTCTCAGGTTTTCCCCATTGAGAATGATATTCGCTGTGTGTTTTTCATAGATGGATTTTATGAATTAAAGAATGTTCCCTCTATTCCTATACTCTAAAGGGTTTTAATCAGGAAAAGATGCTGTATTTTGTCAAATGCTTTTTCTGCATCAATTGAGAGGATGATAGGTTTCTTCTGTCTCCTCTTATTAATGTGTTCTATTACATTGATTGATTTGTGACTGTTGAACTACCCTTGTATCTTCTAGATAAATCCCTCTTGGTCGGAGTGGACGATCCTTTTGATGTATTGTTGAAACCTATTAGCTAGGATATTGTTCAGAATTTTGGCATCCATACTCATCTGGGATATCGGTCTGAAATTCTCCTTTTTGATGGGGTCTTTGCCTGGTTTGGGGATCAAGGTAATGCTGGCCTCATAGAATGAGTCTGGAAGCTTTCCTTCTGTTTCTATTTTTTGAAACAGCTTCAGAAGAATAGGTATTATTTTTTCTTTGAATATTTGGTAGAATTCCCCAGGGAATCCATCAGGCCCTGGACTCTTGTTTTTTTGGGAGGTTTTTGATCACTGCTTCAATCTCATTACTGGTTATTGGCCTATTTAGGTGGTCAATTTCTTCCTGTTTCTATCTTGGGAGTTTATAGGTATCCGGGAAGGCATCCTTTTCTTCCAGGTTGTTTAATTTATCGGCATATAGTTGTTGATAATAATTTCTAATAATTGTTTCTATTTCCTTGGTGTTATTCGTGATCTCTCCCCTTTCATTCATAATTTTATTAATTTAAGTCCTTTCTCTTTTCTTTTGGATAAGTCTGGCCAGTGGTTTATCGATCTTATTAATTCTTTCAAATAACCAGTTTCTAGTTTCATTGATCTGTTCTACTGTGTTTCTGGTTTCTAATTCATTGAACTCTCTGCTCTAATCTTAATTATTTCTTTTCTGATGTGTGGCTTAGGCATCATTTGTTGCTTTTTCTCCAGTTATTAAAGGTAAAAAGTTAATTGGTGAATTTGGGATTTTTTTATTTTTTTGAGTGAGGCTTGGATAGCTATATATTTCTCCCTTAGGACAGTGTTTGCAGTATCCCGTAGGTTTGGGACTGGTGTGTTTATAAAGTATTCTTGGCTACATGTTCTTCTCGTTTAGTGCCCTGAATATGTCTTGCTAGCCCTTTCTGGCTTGCCAGGTCTCTGTGGGTAGGTTTGACGTTATTCTGATGTTCCTCCCTCTGTACATAAGGAATCTTTTCCCCTAACTGCCTTTAAGATGGTTTCCTTGGTTCTAAGATTTGCGAGTTTTACTATTACATGCCAGGGCATTGGTCTGTTCTCCGTGATCTTGGGAAGGGTCCTTTCTGCCTCTAGGACACAAATGTTTGTTTCATTCCCCAGATTAAGGAAATTCTCAGCTATGATTTGCTCAGATATATCTTCTCATCCTCTCTCTCTCTCCACCCCCTCAGGGATCCCAATAATTCTGACATTGGAACGTTTCATGGCATCACTTATTTCTATAATTCTGTTTTCATGGATTTTAAGGTGTGTCTCCCAGGCCTCCCCTTTCTCCTTTTTTTCTATGAATTTGTCTTCTAGATCACTAATTCATTCTTCTGCCTCGTTTACCTTAGCTGTTAGAGTATCTAGATTAGATTGGATCTCATTGATAGCATTTTTAAGTTCTGCCAGTTCAGCCTTCATTTCTGTCCTTAGAGATTCTATGTTGCTATTAATTGATTTCTCCATTCTAGCTATCGTCTTCATAACTGTTACCCTGAAGTCCATTTCCAACATCTTGCTTATCTCTGTATCCATTTGTAAATCTGTGGCAGAAGTCACAGTCTCTGAGTCTTTCCTATTTTGGGGGTTCCTCCTCCTAGTCATTGTGTTGAGGGGTGGTTGAGGGAATGTACAGAGTCCAAATTATTGACCACAACGCATGCAAGATGAATCTGTTTTATAAGGACTTTAGGGTTGTTGGCCTCTTGTTCTCCCAGCGTGTTTTATTGGGGAGGGGCCTGCTGCACTGTTACTCAGGGAACCCTGTTTGGGCAGAGTTGCCCTGCCCCTTTTCTTGAGGGGGATGGGCTCAGTGAAAACCGGTTTGGGGGGGCTTTTATTCTCTGGCGTCTATCCTTGGTGGCTTTCCACGTCTCTTCTGAGAGTCAGAGCAGTAGTGAACATTTCTAACCCTCAGCCTCAGAAGAAAGAGATTGCAGTCTTTTCTTCAGTGAGCTCTCCAGGCCACACTATCTCCGTTTCTGTCTGTGGTGCTAAAAACTGCAGCTTCCTGGGTTGTGTGCACCTCAGCTTCCATATCCAGTCACGTCTCTGCCCTTTGTGCTTCTAAAATCACCAGTCACCCCCAGTTCACATGTATACATCTAAGAGATGTATGCATTGTCCCCTAAAGTTATGTTTATCAAAAGTCGTAGAACAAGCTGATCAGCACATTGTGTCTTTCCCGTAATCATACTCTTCTATTTTCTTTGAGACCCCTTGCCACATGTCACTTGCTTGAGTAACAGAGTAATAAAGATTTATGATTAACCTGCAGCACCAATAAAGGTGAGAGCAAAAGAAGAACAAAGGGTCTTCATCTCTGATAATTGAACCCCTTGCCTTCTCTCTTTCACAGAAAAGTCTGGAGTAATCTCTCATCTGTTGGTACAGGGATTGTTGACCTTTCCCAGCAATTTTGACTCCAAGAAACAAACTGAGGATTGCAGAAAGAGAAGTAGATGGGGAGATGGGGTAACCGGGTAATAGGTATTAAGGAGGGCATGTGAAGTGATGAGCACTGAGTGTTATATGCAACTAATGAATCATTAAACACTACATAAAAAACTAATGATATGCTATATGTTGACTAATTGAATTTAAATTTAAAAAAATGAAGAATTTTAAGTGAAAATATAAGTGGGGTGATAATTTATAATTTTTGTAAATCATCATCCCTAATTGGACATTTAGGACACAAAATTTTTAACAAAGTCAAAGACAAATAACAAATGCATTATTTTAGAATTTACAAAATGCACTTTAAAATGATATTTTTATCTCAACCTTCACACCATTAATTCATAACTGCTTAAGTTTTTGTTTTATTTCCTAGTGAATAAACAGATTGGGAACAGTGGACCTGCCAGAATGAGAGCTTCCCAGACCAATGTTTTGCAAACTGCAAGTGGAAATACATTAGTGAGTCTTGCAACAAATTAAATGGGCTGCAACTTGAAATAAAAAAAAATAGAATAAAAAATATTAGCAAGCATTGCATATAGTAAAATGTAGTTTCACTAAAATATTTTTTAGTGTGTGTATGTATGTTTACAGAGTCTTTATGTAAAATGTATTTCTTACTATAGGCCAAAATAAAAACAAATTTGAAAGCCACTGGCCTAGGCTATGTAAAGCAGGTTCCATTATCCATAGACCCATGGCTAGGGAAATGTGACCTCAGCATGGGGGGGATAGTGTTTATAAAGTTCTTTTAGGATCATTCTTGTCCATTTTGAGAACAGTGGCAGAACAATAAGACTGAGCCTGAAGTGGATGTGTCCCAGAAGTATCAAGTCATCTCCGAATAGTCAACAGATAAATGTCACACTTTGCATGTTCTTTCAGAGCTGCCTTCACTCACTGAAACCACTCATTCCTTCAGGGACGGTTGGGTGGTAATGGGAGCACCTCTGCCATTTACAACACAAATACATCTGAGATCCCTTGGTATTAAGAAGATGCCCTGAGTCACCTTAACTTATATCACTGTTAATTAAAGAAAAAAAAACTATATTATCTAAAAAGCTGGCATGTTTGTGATTACACTGCTTCTTGTGAATTGAATCAATTTTCAAAACTGTTACTATCAGTAACATCATTTCCCATGTGTGCATAGGAATGTCTCCATCATTTCCCATTTGTGCATCTCACAACCTTATTTTTTTTATTTTATTTCACTTATAAATGAAAACAAATCGCCCATTTCAAACTGAAACAACAAATCCACCACTAATAATTGGTGAGCCATTTTATTTCTCTACATAACTACAGCTATTTTGGATTTCTCATAGAACAAAAAGTTGCCATAGATTTTAACATAATAGTTTGAATAGAATCAATGATGACTTCTTCTAGTAGGCTAAAAAAGTGCCTTGATACAGCACCATATGTTGCCTGGGAGAGACTAAAATAATCCAAATTTTACAAATAAATTAGATAAACTGATTTTTGTTTAAGCATAAGTATTTTCTAATTGTGTCTTGTTGACATTAAAATTTGATATTTTCTTTCTCCTTTACTTGGAAATATGACCATTTTTAGTTTCTATGTACAACAAATCAGTGTGCTTGCTCCAGAACTGTTTATTGGTATTTAAACGAAATGTGGATTAACTGACTGACTTTTCAGAGCTTATTTTTTTTTAATATGGGGTTTGATTTCTACTGCAGATTCATTTAGTATCACATAATTGATTATTCTCTAGTTGTTCCATGTGTGTTTAATAACTCCATTTTTCTTCTCTTTCATGTAATCTTCTCAGAACTTGACCAGAAACTCTGACCCAATTCTTGGCCTACAGTAGATATTTTTGTTACTTGTAATAGTCTGTTTCCAATTCACACATACTCACATAGTCATAGGTTACATGGGACATTATCAATTTCTTTCCCTATAGGAAAGATAATGGGAAAGGACCAGTAACCAAACATTATGATGATTTGTTCATCTGCTTTAGGGAGATTTAGAGAGATAATGTTTTGTAATGGAAAGAACATTTATCAGAAAACCTGGCTTGAATCCTCATGTGTGCTTTTGAAAAAGTACCCTAGACTCACTCTGTGTTGCATATTTATCCTCTTCTATCCTTCAGAGTTATTGTAAAGTCAAAATGAAATAAAATAGGTGAAGTTACTGAGTTGACTGTAACAGTCTATAAAGATCATTGGTTATCATTGCCTTACTTTCTGTATGTATTTATTAAAATGTTCACCTTCCCCAGTTTCTTCACTGTTATTCAGTCTTCCTCTAGAACATTTAAGGTGACAAGGTGATGTGAAGATATAGCTAACTTATTACCAACCATGAAGGATTTAGCCATGGTATATTCTCTCTTAACTAGCTTTGTTATTGTTTGTGATATTGGCTGCTGGAAGTCAGATTAAACCAGAAATAGGTTAGGAATGACAAAAACAAATGTCTGAATATGTTCACATGCACTGCACATTATTGATTATCAAGTTGATCAAACTTAGTTTAGGAGGTCTTAAAATGCACCATGATCTCACTATGTTTTAGGAATACATGCTGTTCCTTTTGACTGGAACTTTTTAATCTCTCTCCTATGCCATCCTATTGCCATTAGCCTGCAAATCTCTACTCATTCTTCAGTTATTCACTTAAAAACACTTTCTACATGAAACTTTTAATGATAACTTAAGTCTGTATCAGGGGCCTCTTTAATGTGTTTGCATACTATCCTGTATTACAATTGCCTGTGTTCCTATCTTACTCACAATACTCTAAGATCCTTAAGGGAAGGCACTCTATCTTACATACATTTATGTGACAAATATGTATCAAGTGTTTCATTTATGTACACCAACCCATACCATATCACCTCATGATATTAGATGTACAGTGAATAAATGACAGCCCAAACCAATACTTTTGTTTCATGGAAATAAAAACAGAGTGTTAAAAGTCACTTGACCAAAAATTGTCACTATATTAGTAATAACTTCAAGATAAAAAGAAAATCTAATTACCATCCATTACTGACACCAATTCATAGCAGCTTCATAAATCTTACTGCTATGAATTAAATATACATAAGTAATATGTTATAAAATTCCTCTCCTAATCACATAATTTATTTTCCCATCACTTCTACACTACTAATAATTTAATGACTCACTGCCATTTCTGGACATACCTTATAAAAACATGCACATATTTGTAGAAACATTTTGGTAAACTCTAATAGTGGTGAATAATTACAGTTTTGGCATTGTTATTCTTGTGAACAAATGGTTGGATAAACATTTTTTGATTGCATAAGGTAGCTGAGAAACTGACAATGAAATAAAAGATGACAAAAACCATCCAGCTGTATATCAAATCTATATTTCATATCAAATTTACAAAACTACAATACTTCAGCATTTGAGCCACAAGCTCAATAGGTAAGATAAGGCATTAGTCTAATAATAGTTAAATACATTATAAAGGGCCCTTAAAAGAATGGAAAATGAAAATATTAACATGTATAAACTCTGTTAGAATGCATTTTCTTTTATTTCTTTTCTCGTAGTCCTTGAATTCTACACTATTGACTTTGGAAAATTATCTCTTAACACCCAAAATGAAATAAGGACTCAGTTCTATAGTTCTATTTGATTCACTTAGTTTCTCACAATTTTAGAAATGAAAAGTCAAGGAACTACTGTGTTGATGCATTTGAGTGGAGATATATATTCCAAAATAAAATTTAAGGGTTGACTTTTAGACCAAGGTGTCTAAAAGTTAGAAGGGGTTAGATAGGTGTAGGATGACTAAATACTTTGAAAACAAGAAATAAAGTAATTTAACAGAAGCTCAGTAGTTTAGGGGTATGAAAATTTCTTATTTTCTTCTTACCCAGAGTCAAGAAGTCTCAAGGCTTACTGAGGGAAAAATCATATAGTCAATATGATGCTATAAACTGGGAAACACTATCAAATGAGGCATGGATAGTGTTATCCAACAGATGCAATTCTGCCAAATAAGAACATTGTTGGCCAGCAAATCTTCCCAAACTAACATATAGCATTACAATGAAAACAAAATAAGAATGGATCCATACTTCCTGTACTTGGAAGATGAAAACATCAGACATATTTCATCCTTTAAGTATTACTAAATCAAATTTTCAGACCTAACAAAAGACAAAACCACAGTAGTTTGGATGAAATTCAGAGGGAAAGGAAAATTATTTATTAGTTAGTGAAGTATACAAAAAAAAAGGTTTAACAATTACCCACTCATATAAATGCAGATACAGTCTATGCCAAATATTACCACTATTCTCTAAGAAATATAAAATGCTCATTTCAATTGAAAAATAAACAAAATAAAACAGACAAAAATTAATTTGTACTGCACTATGGTTATTTAATGACCTCATTTTAATCTTGGCAAAAAAGAGGGGAAGGACATAGAAGTAAAAACAAGAATACTACTTTTAATGGTATTTGTAAGATACAACCAACTGAATAAAAATGCAAATCCAGATTTTTGTTTAGTTTTATAAGCATGGTCTGTTCTCAGATAGTCAGTTATGCATCTCAGAATATCTGCCCTAAATTAAAAAAATGGCATAAATAAAAGTCATTTACCATAGAATGATAAAATTGTAAGAATAAAAAGAGATCTGTAGAGTCCAAATCCATCAGTATATATATGAGAAAAATAAATCCCAAGGAGGAAAAATAATTTGTCCAAGATTATCCAACTAGATATTAGCAGATCTAGGTTTAGAATCCAGGTTTCCTGTTTGCTAATCCAGGCAGTTTCCCACCTCATATCGTGACACTATCTCTCTACTAGTATTCACCAATACTCACTGGAAACATGACATTGCTCTAGATATTGTGGTAATAATTTTCCTGGCTTCTTGCCCTAGTCCTCAAAAATAGGATAATATGACTCTGATTTCCAGGATCAGCCATGAATCAGATTCTACTAACAAGTATGGTTCATTTATGCATAGTATAACAAATATAGATCATTGAATGCATAGTTAAGTGACCAACCAGTCAGACTTGCCCCCCAATCTTATACCCTATTTCTATTACTGACCTTTTTTTCTCTACCCCTTTTAACTAACACTCTGCCTTCTATGAGTTCAATCTTTGTCCTTTCTCCATGCCTGAGTCACTAACTTAGAGTCAAGACTAGGGTATGCCTTACTCTACTCTATCATTCAGTCACCAGGTTCGATCTCAACTAATCCAAGCCCCTTTTGAGTTCCACAACTAAACTGCCCAAACTCATGTTTATTTATTAAGTTATCTTTACATAACGTTGTTCTTGTATCAGGTATTACCCACATTTCTTTGCAGCCTCCCACCAGTCCTCCTTGATGGTAATTGTCCATTATTCTAGGATTTCTTGCATTTTCTGCTGCTAGATCTGCCTTGACCTGTCATGTAATTCCAGTTAATCTGTTGGAAGTTTAGGTTTTAAGAAGGTCCAGCCACTAACCAGCCACTAGCCACCCACAAGCCATATATTTAAAAGAAAATTTCCTTGGACCTATTTATCACTTTCTGTGGGGCTGTGAGAAATAGTAAACAGGAAGAGGAATGCTGTTATTTGGATCAGAGACTTGATATTAAAATTGTGTATATTTCTTACTAATAGACTAAATGTGTCTTAGTCATATCTGTCTTCCAAGTACCCAATATTATATTTTCAGTAGAGATAGATGTGAATATTAATTATTAAGGGGCCTCTTGGGTAGCTCAGTCTGTTGAGCATCTGCCTTCAGCTCTGGTCATGATCTCAGGTCCTGGGATAGAGCCCTGCATCAAGCTCCTTGCTCAGTGGGGAGTTTGCTTCTCCCTGTCCCTCTGCCCCTTCCCCTACCACTCATGCTCTCTCTTGCTCTAATTAATAAATAAAATCTTTAAAAAAGAAAGTTAATTATTAAATTAAGACCAGTGTTTGTGTTCTAGTGGGCCCAACAAAAGCACCCCATTCTTCCTCTACACTTGGAATCAGTTGAGAGATACATTCAGGAGTGAGGAAAATCAAGATCAAAATGTCAGTAGCTTTTGTCAATTAAAAGCTATGTTGAAAGATATGAGTGATAACTGTTTGCTAGCATTCCCCCAAATCATTTAGACTTGTCCACGCAGTCACAGACAGCTCTGAATAATTTCCATCCATACACTTCTGAGCCATTCTCTCTAGGTTTATCATATGACCAAAAGAGGAGAACAGAATACACCTTTTCTGAAAGCATTCTAAACCAGAAAAAAAGATAGAAGAAAGAGCTGAATAAAACACTCAATTCTCCTACAAAAGGAATGTAGAATTAGTGTCACCTGATAAAAGATAGATATTACCATTGTTCTTAAAGGCAATGTTTGTTGACATTAGTAAAACACTTTCATTAAAAGGGGTTCAGGCATGATGGCCCCATAGGAAGCAATTTAATGTAAAGAGGCATGCTGACCTAGGTTCTTAACCTGGTTCTACCACTTACCAGAGCACTTAATCTCTCTACACTTTTATTTCTACATCTGTGAAATGAGGAAATGTGTACTTACTTTACCTAGTGGTTGTGTAAATAAAATTAACTATTTGATTTGTTATCTCTAAAGTACCCACACATGAAAGGAGATTATTACTTTGACAGAAAGCACAGATGGGGAACTCCATGGCAGAATAAATCTCCAAGAAGGAAAGAGGCATGCTCATATTTTCTAAATAATAACTGTTAATATATTTGAACAACCGAGCCACACTTTATTTGTGTTAGGCCAAAAACATATTTTTGAATGCAATCATTATGCCACCTTCAGGTGTCATTATTAGACTTCTTCTTCTTTTTTTTTTTTACAAACTTTCCTTCCTAACCCTCCAAAAGTCATTAATCAAGCCATTGATTGATGTTTGAAATAGTACAGGTGCTGCTCTTACATATTCATTATTAATCAAATTATTTATTCAGCCCAGTAGATTCTACAAACACAACACAAATTTCCAGCATCCCCTCATGTTATCCAGAATCTGAAATTTATCATAGTACTATTCAAAAACATTTTATTAGGGTTATATGAAATGCAAGTTCTCCAAATTAAAAGTCCCAATAGCCTAGTTTTTTCACTGTTACTTCTTTTTTTTAAGATTTATTTATTTATTTGAGAGAAAGAGAGAGAGAACATGGATGGAAGAGTAAAGGGAGAGGGAGAGAGAAACTCAAGGACACTCCACACCAAGCACAGCCAACTAGGGGCTTGATCTCAAGAACCTGAGATCAAGACCTGAGCTGAAACCAAGAGTTGGAAATTTAACCAACTGTGCCACTGAGGCACCCCCCCACTGTTACTTCTTAAATACTGGCTCTGCTGCCTTATTTTTATGTAATATTCAACAATTATTTACATAAAATTTTGTTCAGTTTTTAAAAATGAGATTACATTTAAATATGCAGATTCAGACTCTTGAAAATCTCTCTTGGAGAGATACAGGGACAAAATCTTCAAGATGATGTAGTTTAAAGCCCTTTAATTTTCCAAACAAGAAAACTAGAGACTTTGAAAGAACTAATTAGCTCAAGATTACAGTGTGCAGAAGAATCTGGCATGCTAATGCCTGTGTTCTTCTCATTTCTTCCCAATGTAATAAGCATTATTGATTGAGACTTTCAAAAATGGCATTTGTGATGCAGAATTAGCAGAAATACCAATATGCTGACCTTACCAAAACAAACTATTTCAAATTCTGTCAGGCCAAATTGTAACTCATAAGCTCAATTTGGTAAGGTATGTACTAAGAAGCACATGGTAAGGTGCCTTGTATAAGGTGTTTGATAAAGTTTTTTTTTGAGGGCAACATTTATCCTCTTATGCTGTAGTTGAATCTCTACCACATGAACCCCAAACCATCCAGACATATTGTAACTGCATGTGGAAAATCATCATATTTTTATGTTCTTATTGGGCATAAATATAAGTATCACACTGCTTTTTTAGAAACACCTTAGAGTTAATATTTTACTGCAAGTGGATCTGTAATATTTTCCTCAGCAATGAAAAAGAAAATACACTAGATTATTACATCATATTTGAAAATGAGAAAAAAAATAAATGAATTTTTGACTTTTCAAAAAGCAAATTCCAAAAAATAGCCACTGATTTGCTTACAAAGAGCTTAAAATATATCATCAGCCTCTCCTTTGTATTAATCAGCATCTATTGAAACCAGATTGATTTTGAGCCCAGTATTGAGTGTCATAGGGAGATGAAAATAAAATAAGAAACACACCCTTTATGCTTAGAAATTATGTTCTTGTAAACATAAATTCAATGTATGGAGGAGGGGAGAAATTCACTGTAGAACTTTTTGAGTTAGTTAAGACTGTTATAATTTTTCTTATTTTTTATTTTATTTTATTATGTTTTGTTAGTCACCATACAATATATCATTAGTTTTTGATGTGGTGATCCACAATCCATTGTTTTGGTATAAACCCAGTGCTCCCTGCAGTACATGCCCTCCTTAATACCCATTACCAGGCTAACATATCCCTCTTCCCCTTTCCTCTCTAAAACCCTCAGGTTGTTTCTCAGAGTCCATAGTCTCTCATGGTTCATCTCTCCATCCAATTTCGCACCCTTCATTTTTCCCTTCGTTCTCCTAATGTCCTCCTTCATGCTATTCTTTATGTTCCACAAATAAGTGAAACCATATGAAAATTGACTTTCTCTGCTTGACTTATTTCACTTAGTATAATCTCCTCCAGTCCCATCCATGTTGATGTAAAAGTTGGGTGTTCATCCTTTCTGATGGCTGAGTAATATTCCATTGTCTATATGGACCACATCTTCTTTATCCAATCCTCTGTTGAAGGACATCTTGGCTCTTTCCACAGTTTGGCTATTGCGGACATAGCTGCTATGAACATTGAGGTGCATATGGCCCTTCTTTGCACTACATCTGTGTCTTTGGAGTAAATACCCAGGAGTGAAATTGCTGGCTCATAGGGTAGCTCTATTTTTAAATTTTTGAGGAACCGCCACACTGTTTTCCAAAGTGGCTGTTCCAACTTGCATTCCAACCAATGGTGTAAGAGAGTTCCCCTTTCTCCACAACCTCTCCAACATTTGTTGTTTCTTTCCCTGTCCATTTTTGCCATTCTAACTGATGTAAGGTGGTATCTCAATGTGGTTTTGATTTGAATTTCCCTGATGGCTAATGATGATGAACATTTTTTCATGTGTCTGTTAGCCATTTGTATGTCTTCTTCAAAGAAGTGTCTTTTCGTATCTTCTGCCCATTTTCTGACTGGAATACTTGTTTTTTGAGTATTGAGTTTGAGAAGTTGTTTATAGATCTTGGATACCAGCCCTTTATCTGTAGTGTCATTTGCAAATATCTTCTCTCATTCTGTGGGTTGCCTCTTCATTTAGTTAATGGTTTCCTTTGCTGTGTAGAAGCTTTTTACCTTGATGAAGTCCCAAAAGTTCATTTTTGCTTTTGTTTCACGAGCTTTTGCAGATGTATCTTGAAAGAAGTTGCATGGCCGACATCAAAGAAGTTACTGCCTATATTGTCCTCTAGGATTTTGATGGATTCCTGTCTCACATTGAGGTCTTTCATCCATTTGGAGTTTATCTTGGTGTAGGGTGTTAGAGAATGGTCGAGTTTCATTCTTCTGCATGTGGCTGTCCACTTTTCCCAGCACCATTTATTGAAGAGACTGTCTTTTTTCCATTGCATGTTTTTTCCTGCTTTGTCAAAGATTATTTGACCATAGAGTTGAGGGTCCATATCTGGGTTATTTATTCTGATCCATTGGTCTATATGTCTGTTTTTGTGCCAGTATCATGCTATCTTGGTGATCACAGCTTTGTAATATAGCTTGAAATCAGGCAACGTGATGCCCCTAGCTTTGTTTTGCTTTTTCAACATGTCCTTGACAATTCGGGGTCTTTTCTGATTCCATACAAATTGTAGGATTGTTTGTTCTAGCACTTTGAAAAATGTCATTGGAATTTTGATCGAATGGCATTGAACGTATAGATTGCTCTGGGTAGCATAAACATTTTAACAATGTTAATTTTTCCGATCCATGAGCATAGAATGTTTTTCCATCTTTTTGTGTTTTCTTCAATCTCGTTCATGAGTGTTCTGTAGTTCCTAGAGTATAGATCCTTTACCTCTTTGGTTAGGTTTATTCCGAGGTATCTTATGGTTTTTGGTGTTATCGTAAATGGAATCGTTTCTGTAATTTCTCTTTCTACAGTTACATTGTAAGTGTGTAAGAAAGCAACTGATTTCTGTGCATTGATTTTGTATCCTGCCACATTAGTGAATTGCTGTATGAGTTCTAGTAATTCGGGGGTGGGGTCTTTTGGTTTGACCACATAAAGTATCATGTCATCTGTGAAAAGAGAGAGTTTCCTTCTTCTTTGCCAATTTGAATACCTTTTATTTCTTTTTGTTGTCTGATTTTGTTTCTGGTTTCTAATTAATTGATCTCTGCTCTAATCTTAATTATTTCTCTTCTAATGCTTGGCTTAGGCATTGTTTGTTGTTTTTTCTCTAGTTCTTTAAGGTGTAGAGTTAGTTGGTGAATTCGGGATTTTTTTATTTTTTTGAGTGAGGCTTGAATGGCTATGTATTTCTCCCTTAGAACTGCCTTTGCAGTATCCTATAGGTTTTAGACCAATGTGTTTTTGTTCTCATTGGTTTCCATGAATTGTTTAAGTTCTTTGATTTCCTGGTTGACCCAAACATTCTTGAGCAGAGTGGTCTTTAGCTTCCAAGTGTTTGAATTTCTGCCAATTTTTTTCTTGTGATTGAGTTCAAGTTTTAAAGCACTGTGGTCTGAGAATATGCAGGGAATAATCTCAATATTTTGATATCAGTTGAGACCTGATTTGTGATCCAGTATGTGGTCTATTCTGGAGAAAGTTCCATGTGCACTCAAGAAGAATGAGTATTCTGTTGTTTTAGGGTGGAATGTTCTGTATGTATCTATGACGTCCATCTGGTCCAGTGTGTCATTCAAAGCTGTTGTTTCTTTGTTGATTATCTGCTTAGATGATCTGTCCATTGCTGAGAGTGGAGTATCGAGGTCTCCTCCAATTAAAGTTTTGTTATCAATATGACTCTTTATTTTGGTTAACAGTTGGCTTATGTAAATGGCTGTTCCCATGTTGGGGGCATAGATATTTACAATTGTTAGATCTTTTTGTTGGATAGACCCTTTAAGAATGATATAATATCCTTCTGTCTCTAACTACAGTCTTTAGTTTAAAATCTAATTTGTTTGATATAAGAATTGCTACCCCAACTTTCTTTTGAGGTCCGCTAGCATGGAAGATGGATCTCCATCCCTTCACTTTCAGTCTGGATGTATCTTTAGGTTCAAAATGAGTCTCTTGTAGACAGCATATGGTTGGGTCCTGTCTTTTTATCCAATCCACAATCCTGTGCTGCTTTATGGGAGGCCATTTAGGCCATTCACATTGAGAGTGATTATTGAAAGATAGGAATTTATTGTCATCATGTTGCCTGTGAATTCCTTGTTTTTATAGATTGTCCCTGCAAATTTCTGTTGTATATCATTCTTGGGGTCTTTCTACTTTTATAGAACCCCCCCTTAATATTTCTTGCAGGGCCAGCTTAATGGTCACATATTCTTTCAGTTTCTGACGGTCTTGGAAACTCTGCATCTCTCTATCCATTCTAATTGACAGCTTTGCCAGATAAAGTATTCTTGGCTGCATGTTCTTCTCGTTTAGTACCCTGAATATGACTTGCCAGGCCTTTCTCGTCTGCCAGGTCTCTGTGGATAGGTCTGACGTTGTTCTCATGTTCCTCCCTCTTTATGTAAGGAATCTCTTCCCCCTAACTGCCCTTATGATGGTTTCCTTGGTTCTAAGATTTGTGAGTTTTACTATTACATGCCAGGGTGTTGGTCTGTTTTCCTTGATCTTGGGAGGTGTCCTCTCTGCCTCTAGGACACGAAAGTTTGTTTCATTCCCCAGATTAGGGAAGTTCTTAGCTATGATTTGTTCAAATATATCTTCTATTCTTCTCTCTCTCTGCACCCCCTCTGGGATTCCAATAATTCTGACATTGGAATGCCTCATGGTGTCACTTATTTCTCTGATTCTATTTTCATGAATTCTGAGTTGTTTTTCCCTGGTCTCCTCTTTTTCTTTTTTTTATCTATTAAATGGTCTTCCAGGTCACTAATTCATTCTTTTGCCTCACTTACCCTAGCTGTTAGATTATCTAGATTAGATTGGATTCATTGATAGCATTTTTAAGTTCTGCCAATTTAACTTTCCTTTCTGCCCGTAGAGACTCTGTGTTGCCATTAATTGATTTCTCCATTCTAGCTATTGTCTTCACAATTGCTAGCCTAAATTCCATCTCTGACATCTTGGTTATATCTGCATCCATTTGTAATTCTGTGGCATAAGTCATAATCTCTGAGTCTTTCCTATTTTGTGGGTTCCTCCTCCTCATCATTCTGTTGATGGGTGGTTGAGGGAAGGTATAGAGTCCAAATTATTGACCAGAACCCAAGCAAGATGCACCTGTTTTCTAGGGACCTTAGGGTTGTTGGCCTTTTGTTTTCCCAACCTGTCTTCTGGGGGAGGGGCCTGCTGCACTGTTACTCAGGCAACCCTGTTTGGGCTGAGTTGCCCTGCCCCCTGTGGCAGGGGATGGGCTCAGTGAAAACCGGTTCTATGGGACTTTTGTGCTTTGGTGGCTTTCCCTGGCAGCTTTCTGCCTCTCTTCTGAGAGTTAGAGAAAAGACCTTTTCCAATCCTCTGCCTCAGAGCAGAGAGATTGCTGTCTGTTCTTGGTGAGCTCTCCAGGCCACAGTCTCTCTGTTTCTGTCTGTGCTGCTATAAACTCCAGGGTCCTGGGTTGTGCGCCCCTCCATAGTGCTCCCAGTCCTGCCTCCAGGTTGGGGCACGTCTCTGCCCTTTGTGCTTCTAAAACAGTCAGTCGACCCCAGTTCGCACGTGGGACCCCGCCAGTCCAGTTTCCATCTAAAGTCCTTTCCACGCCACTACCGGTTTGTGAGCGAGTCTGTGCCCCATCTCCAGTGCAAGAGGCTATCTCTTACTGGCGGTGTAGGATCCCCACAGCCAGGTTTCCTCCCCCTGACATTTATCCTCTGATATCTGCCTGCAGAATCATGTCTACCCTCTTCAAACCTCAAAACCAACCACCTGCGATCTTCTGTTTGTAGAGATCCAGATCATCTTACATCTCAGGCTGATTTCATGGGTGCTCAGAGTGGTCTGGTAGATATCCAGCTCAATTCCGGGGACCAGCTGGAATAGGGTCCCCTACTGCTCTGCCATCTTTTCCCCAGATCTTATTATTTTTCTTTTGCTTAATTTCTGTCCTTTGAAAAAAATAATCTGAAAAATTGCCAGTGACCTCCTAAACACCCAGAACATTTTATTTTATATTGTTTTTATTATTAAATATTCAAAACTTGAAAACTGTAGACTGTAGTATAACAAACACCTGGGTATCCAATATTAATATTGAATTGAAAATATCAATCTCATAGAGTCATATTCGATAACTTAATACATATAAAGTGCTTAGAACAATGCCCGAGTAATACTAAATACTGAATAAATATTAATATGATCAAATCGTCTTCCTTTGGTGTATTTTCTTTTGATATTTTTAAGAAGAAATAAATTTAAAAAAAGAGTCCTCTTGCACTGTTGGTGGGAATGCAAACAAGTGCACCCATCGTGGAAAACAATATGGAGTTAAAAATAGAACTACCCTATGATTCAGTAATTTCACTACTGGGTTTTACCCCAAAAATACAAAAACACTAATTAAAAAAGATAAATGCACCACTATGTTTATTGCAACATTATTTATAATAGCTAAACTTTGGAAGCAGCCCATCAATAGACGAATGTATATATAGAGAGAATAGAATATTCCTCAGCTATAAAAAAGAAAGAAATCTTGCCAATTGCAAAACCATGGATGGATCTGGTGAGTATAATGCTAAGCAAAATAAGTCAATCAGAAAAAGACAAATACCATATGATCTCACTCATATGTGGAATTTAAGAAACAAAACAAATGACTTAAGGGAAAAAAAAGAAAGAGAGAGAGGCAAACCAAGAAACAGATTCTTAACTACAGAGAATAAACATGGTTACCAAAAGGAAGGTGGGGGGAGATAGGTGAAATAAGGTATAGGGTTTAAAAAGTACACTTATCATGATAAAAAATATTGAAATTAAAAAAATTAAATTACATTACAGTTGTCATTCCCACTGTAAGCATCCATGTTTTTGTAAGTTACCACATATGCACTTGTATTTTCATGAATAATACAAAATATTTTGAAGTTTTAAACATAAAAGGCACAACACTGCAATATAATTCTGTATTTTTTAGAAATTATCATCATAGGTATACCTGGGTGGCTCAGTAAGTTTAGCATCTGACTCCTGAATTCAGCTCAGATCCTGATCTCACACTAGTGAGATTGAGCCCCACATCCTCAGGCTCTGTGCTCAGCAGGAGTCTGCTTGGATATTCTCTCCCTCTGCCCCTTCCCCCACTTGTGTGTGCACAGGCTCTCTCTCTCTCTCTAATAAATAAATAAATATTTTTAAAAATTGTCATCATGGTTTTGCTATCTACACAAGATAAGATGGAGAGATATAAAGATAGTTTTACTTGTTTCAGAGGTACAGATCTGTGATTCAACAGATCTGTACCTCTGAAACAAATAATGCAATATATGTTAAGGAAAAAAAAAGAAGATAACAGGAGGGGAAGAATGAAGGGGAGTAAATCAGAGGGGGAGATGGACCATGAGAGACGATGGACTCTGAAAAACAAACTGAGGGTTCTAGAGGGGAGGGGGCGGGGGGATGGGTTAGCCTGGTGATGGGTATTAAAGAGGGCATGTTCTGCATGGAGCACTGGCTGTTATGCACAAACGATGAATCATAGAACACTACATCAAAAACTAATGACGTAATGTATGGTGATTAACATAACAATAAAAAATTTAAAAAACAAGAAAAAAAGGATAGTTTTATTATTTTATGAACTGTATAGGTTTCCATCTTATGCATTGGTTTGCTATTGGTTAACAGTATTAGCATTATTGTGGTGTATCTTCATATTTTGTCAGTCTATCTTCATTAACGTATATCTGGATTGTATTTCTGAGTTTTTAATAAATTATTTAATAATTTTATTAGTCATGATTACTACATAATTGAACTCATTTCTTCTAAATCCTTTCCTGTCATCTGTTGAATTGCTCAAATTTTAATGATGTATTTTATATATTTCCTCCTCCTCTAGTTGTTTGGAATTTATATTTTATATTTATAGTATTTTAGTAGTTTCCTTTACATTTTAACATTTGTACTTAACCTAAAATTATTATAATTAGTGTCTATATCGTCTTTCCTACAAAGAGAATACTTTCATTCAGATATTTACTATTTCTATATTATTGCTGTCTAGCATTTTAGGTGCCCATTGTTTTTAAATTCTCCAGTAGTCATTATTACTATTGATTGATTATTACTTTTCATTTAGAATGACCCTTTACTTGTTCAAATTTACCAACACAGTTTACCAATTTCTTTACCATTGTTCCTGCATCCCAACCCTTCATTTCTTTCATACCGATGTATACTCTGTAGTAGTAAGCTCTGAAATCTTGTAGATCTGAAAATTTCTTTATTTCAATCTTATTCTTAAATGGCACTTTAAATTAGTTTATACTTTTAAGTCCAGAGTTATGTTCTGTCAGAACTTTGAAGACTTTGTTTCATTTGCTTCTGAGATTTATTGTTGCTAATGAGAAGTCTTATGTAAGTCTTATAATTCCATTGTAGATAATTAATCTTTTCTCTCTGGTAGAAATTAAGATTTTCTCTTTGTCTTTGATACTTCTTGTTTTTAGCATTTGATGAGTCTAAATGTAGGCTTGTTATTTTGCATTTTTTCTGTACCTAGTATATTCCTTAAGACTAAGCAGTTTTTTCTTTCCTCAATTCTGGAAAATCGTCAGCCAATTATTTTTGGAAATTTTTCTCTTTCTCATCTTCTTTTGTTTGTTTGTTTTGCAGAGTCTTATTTATTTGCTACTTTATCAATTAGAAAATTTTCCTCTTCATGTCTTCCCAGTAGGCGAGTACAGAGTCCAGACACCTAGGGAACACACATCAGTCAGGGTAGGGACATGGTGATGCTATACCAAATGTGGAAGAATTTCCAAGTGGTAAGATCAGTAGCTTGAACTTACCATGGGAGGCCTGAATTTGCTGATATAGGGAGTTCACTACACACCCAAGAGTTGATCTTATTCTGTATAGAAGCCATAATCAGGGCCCAATAGGCAAACAAGTTTCCCATGCAGAATCTAAGGACAAAAAGTAAGATGTTGAGTAGGCACCAAAAAAAGGTAGGCCATGATTGTTGAATAGAATGCAGGTGGTGATGTTTTTCTGGGATACCACCATCCCCAGCTGAGATTAAGTTCCAGGTTTACAGTACCAAATTTTTTGCCTCCACTCTGTTACATGTTGGGGCAAACCCAAAAAGGATAGTGGGTATATTACAATGCTCCATAAGGCAGTAAGGATATTGTCAATTTTTATTAGAGGTGCTGGGGTTGTATCCCTTCATTGTTTTTGGTGGAGTGGGGTGAAGAAATGGGGTGATGGTTAGGTTCTGTTCTATACCTATTTCCCACAGGGTGAAAACCTAATACACTGTGGAGTTGTTTGCCATTTCCAGGGCCATCTAATTATATGTTCCCTGTAGATAGATCTTTTGGCAAGGACAATAAAATGTTATCTTGTGTCCCTATCTGCTGTAAAGCATGTTCTTCCTGTATGTTGTCTACTTGTATTCTAAGGGTGACATCAGGGAACTAAGTGAATAGAGAGTAGGCACTTGGAAGGTTGGAACGTATATGTTCATTTAATGTCCATATAGTTGTTGACAGGCAGCCTGCCCAAAAAGCCAGCGAATGGTTTCTTGTCACAGTTATTTTTTCAATTTTTTATTTAAATTCTTTTGCATTACTTAAGTCTTTCCAAGGCATGAGCTGGTAAACACAACCTTTTTTTTGTTTGTTTATGTTATGTTAGTCACCATACATTACATCATTAGTTTTTGATGTAGTGTTCCATGATTCATTGTTTGCATATAACACCCAGTGCTCCATGCAGAACATGCCCTCTTTAATACCCATCACCAGGCTAACCCATCCTCCCACGCCCTGGTACAACACAATCTTCTCCTCTCAGATACAAATAGCCTAGCATTCAAACAGCATGCACAATACCTTGGTAGCAGCAGTGCACTGTGCCTGCTCCCACTGAAGCCCTGTTCAGTTGTGTATATTTGGAGCATCTTCAGGAGTGTGAATAGTATTGAGAAGAGGAGGCAGGAGGAAACAGCTTGAGCTCCTAGCTGGGAGGAGGTCAGCCAACGTTGTGCAGGGCAAGCCTGAGCATGTCATTGGTGCAAACCCAAGCATTGTTGATATTCTTTAATAGGAACATCTAGTGGAACCCCATGATGGGGTTTTCAGCACCTTTGAGCTGACCCACAACCATGCTGATGTCACAGCTATCTGGCGTGGGATGATGGTCCTGAACTGTAATGCTGTGCTGGATTTTCTGGAATGGAAGCCTGGACTGCTGTCCTTCCCACTTAAAGCTAATGTGTCAATATAAAGTAGTTGGGTTCTGTCCTTATCAAATAACTGGTAGTAATATTGAATAAGGTTGTATTCGATCTGTTCCCAAGTTGGTTTGTCTCTCACTCTGGAGCATCACCGGGCCTCGTTGAGACCTGAAGGGCTGACACTATGTCTTTCTTATCTCTTTAATTCCCTCCTTCTGGAAATCTGATTAGATATTACTTGATTGTATCTTCTATATTATCCTCCACATTGCTTGGATTTCTCTTTCATATCTTCTATTTCTTTAATGCTGTATGCTGCAATCCAACTAAATTCCTCAGATTATATTCTATTTCACCAAGTCCTTTTTAATTTATGTTTTTCTTTCCCTTAAATTCTTTATTCAAATGCCTGCGTTTTTATTTCAATAATTTCTAATTGATTATTTGTCATTTTTGCTATGGTGTTCTGATCTTGCCTTTATGGTATCTATTATTTCCTTCAACTCTTGATTATCTTAAAAATACTTTAAATACTCTTTCAATTTTTCTATTATCTATATAGTTCACAATGTGTTACTTCTTATTTTATTTACTTACTCTCTCATGCTGGTTTGCTTCCTTTTGTGGTATGCAATTTTGACCATAATCTCATCTTCAGAATAACTGTTTCTTTTTAAAAAATATTTTATTTATTTATTTGACAGAGAGAGAGAGAGAGTATAAGCAGGGGGAGCAGCAGAAGAGTGGGAGAAGCAGACTCCTTGCTGAGCAGGGAGCCCTATGTAGGGCTTGATCCCAGGACTCCTCATGACCTAAGTCGGAGGCAGACACTCTCTGGTGCCCCAGAGAGTAACTGATTCTTGAGGCATTCTTCTATGCCATGGATTGTGCAGACTTACTTTAAGCAGTTTCATATTTACTTATGCATGCCATCCTTTATGCTTAGAACACATCCCTTCACAGACCTTTACATCTACTTGTGTGATTTTTAGTCATCCTTCATCTTTCAGTTTAAAATCTCTTCCTCAGAGAAACCTTCCTGGATTCTCAGATTAGCTTTGTTCCCACTCTTATACACTTTAATAGTAGGTGGCACTTTTAATCTATGGAATATTTTATAATCTGAGTTTATAGACCAGTGGTGATTAATATAAATAATATCTAATAAAGAGTTTTATTCTTTATTCCCTCCACAATTTAGGGGAGGAGATGAATCCATATATTCTGTCCAAAACAACTCTAATTAAACTCTGCGATCCTCTCACATCTACTACCTATAAATTCTTAGAATTTTATTGGTTTTTAAACCAACAGAATTTATTTTATAATCATGCAATTCTACTTAAACATGTTGGTCCCATTATCTCTTTTCCCCATAATATGGGCAATTCTGTAGTCAGCATGCTACCAACATATAATTTACTGAATAGTATACAATCCATTGTGAGTGTGGAGAGTTTGGTTCTTAATCCATTCTGATTGCTCTTCTCTTGATACAATATATTTAATGTTTTTTTTCTTTACTTATATCTGGAGAAGGAATATTTATGAACACCCACATTTGATAATATGTGTCTCATATATTTTTAAATTTTTAAAAATTAATACTTTTATTCCCAAATAGAGGGTCAGCTCCATGAGGGTAAAGAATGTTGCCTATTTTTGTTCATCATTACATCTCCAGTTCAAGCACTATTTTTTAAATTTTATTTTATTATGTTATGTTAATCACCATACATTACATCGTTAGTTTTTGATGTAGTGTTCCATGATTCATTGTTTGTGTATAACATCCAGTGCTCCATTCAATACTATATTTTATACATGGATTGTGCTAAATAAATATTTGTTGGATAAATGAATGGTGAGCAAAAATCAATGAAATCACCACAATTCAGCAGCAATCCTGACAGGTAAAGTATTAAGAGGAGGTTTATAAAGTGGGGTGTGGAAGTTCAGAAAGGGACGGAGAGGAAAAGTAATTGTGAACTTGGATGAATAAAGGATCAGAAAAATAAATCACAGCATATAAGCTTTTGTCTCTGAGTTGAAGAGCTTGTAGTTTCCTTCACTCTTTATCATTTATTACCCAAATCAAGATGCAATATTCTGTATGAATAAAAACAGCCAGCCTTTGAAGTATACATATTACACCTCTTGTACTCTTTAGGAGATGATTCTTGAAATGCGACTTGCATCATTTTTCAATGAGTTGTAGCTCCTAACTCATTCACAATCTTACGTTCAATGAAGCAGAGTGTTCCTCAGAACTGGAAAAAGCATCCCTTGGTTCTTTTGATTAAACATCACCCTTACCCTCTCTTACTTGTTATTTCCCAGAATGAGATGGATTCAATATAGTCTTATGCCATTCATTTGTATTAACCAAACTATTAATTAAAAATCTCAAATATATTTAATATTACCAAAAGAATTCAGCTTTTTCTTGTATAATTTATTCGTTTTCCTTTTTTAGGTTCAGAATCTTATTTTCCATTTTTTTCAGTCTTAGATCTTATGTTTTATATTTGTTTTTTAAAATAGTGAGGTTTAATTTTCCCCTGTCTTGGTGTACTGAATTTGTCTTATAGTTTTCTTGAGTACATTTTTTAAACCATAAAGCAATTGATGTGAATTTAAGTGTAAATTTATTAACACTGGATTACCATCATTAAAGTATAGGTACATGTTTGCTTGATGTTCTATGAGCTATCTTGCTTTCAAATGGAGTTTTATCCTTATGTATTGCTTTCTTTTTTTAAAAAATAATTTTTATTATTATGTTAATCACCATACATTACATCATTAGTTTTTGATGTAGTGTTCCATGATTCATTGTTTGTGCATAACACCCAGTGCTCCATGCAGAATGTGCCCTCTTTAATACCCATCACCAGGCTAACCCATCCCCCCACCCCCCCTCCCCTCTAGAACCCTCAGTTTGTTTTTCAGAGTCCATGGTCTCTAATGGTTCGTCTCCCCCTCCGACTTCTAACAACACTGATAGAGCAAGAGAAATTTGTGTTCATTTTCTTTGGCTCTTTGCTAACTGGATCTTTCAAACTCTTTTTCCTTTGATCAATGTGATTAGTTTAAAAGTAAATCTATCTATCATCTCTCTCTCTCTCTCTCTCTCTCTCTCTCATCTACTAATCTATCATTTTCATGCATCTATAAATATATATGCATATTTATATAATAATAATGTCATATATAAAGACTTATAGTTAATGGTTCTGCAAACATTCAGGATTTATGTAAAATTCTGAATCTATATTTCATTGAACTGCATAGAGGTTTTTGAGTGTTGGTCATTAGGTTTAGTTCTTTTTTAATCTTGCCACTTACTTTCTGTGTGTGGTTGAGACAGAAGTTCTTTCATTGATTGTTTCTCATTTTCTTTGCTGATGGCCCCCATCAGACAGACAGGCTCCAAGGTAATTAGCAGAGCTTTCTTCTTGGCTGCTCATTTCCTTAAACTCTCTGCAAGCAGGAAACTTATGAACACTTTGCAAAATTCAACTATATACAGGATAATAATATAATAATAATAAACCTTCTATAGAGATTTGAATATATTTGAGACATAATACACCAATCTATACATGCATAACTGGTAAAGGGACAATCACCATAAAGGCAGTTGGGAGGGGCGTCTGGGTGGCTCAGATGGTTAAGCATCTGCCTTTGGCTCAGGTCATGATCTCAGGGTCCTGGGATCGAGCCCTGCATTGGGCTCCCTGCTTGGCAAGGAGCTTGTTTCTCCCTCTCCCTCCACTGTTCCCTCTGCTTGTGCTCTCTCACTCTCTCTGTCAAATAAATAAATAAAATCTTAAAAAAAAGGCAGTTGGGAAAATAATCATGATGCCATTGAATGGAGTTACCAAAGACTCTTCCACCCAACAAAATTCAGAAAATTTTGTACTTTATAAGCTACTGAGACAAAAACCTATTTGAACTGACCCTATCTTATATTCTGGCTCTGTTATTAATAGCTAAATGTTTTAGGCCTAGGAACTTCCTCATCTGCACCTCTGGGATAATAATAATAATAATGCACCATGGGGCATTTAAAAGTACTACATGAAAATGGGATACAAAAGAGTATTTAAGAGTATCACATGAAATTATGAAGTGAATGCACACAAATTGCTTAGCATGGCAACTTGAATACACAGTAAGTGCTTAAAAAGTATGAGCCATTATTTTCCTGTTGCTTCTGCTGCTGTGTGGTAATTGTTATTTTTATTGTCATAGTGAAAGTTCCCATATGAGAAGTATAGAACATTTATGATATAGGTACAATGACTTAATTTCCTTACTCATGGTCTACTTTGATTGTATTTGTGAAGAAAACTAAGAATATTGGAAAGTCCTTGGCAAAAAGGCTCGTTAGGTGTAGAATACAATGCCAACTCATTTTATATCTACCTTTAGGCTCAAAATCAGATAGTTAGGATTCAGTAGTCTTACAGATTTCTCATAGATTTGCAATTTACTTTGACCTGGAAAAACAACCAATGCCATCCTTAAGATTTTAATGTTACAGATTCACACTTTGATGTATTTTCCCTGATTTGCAATTTGACATGAAGAGACTGTTTGGATCTTAATTTATTCCTACATCTGATTAACCAGTTCTGAGTTCAGATGGTATTGATGATAGGGTTTTGAAAAACTTTATCTGCTTAAGAATATTATGTATTATGTATTTCTCTACTAATACTGTATTTAATTATCTGAACAATATTTCCAGGATCAAAATTCCACCAAAACAGTTTTTACTCAGTACAGAACCAAGATAACATGCTTGTTAGATCTTCTTTCTTACTACCTAAGTTAAATTTTGAGTTTGTATCTAAAATATTTGAAATATTTTTTTAATTAGGGGTGCCTGGATGGTTCAGTTGGTTAAGCATCTGATCCTTGGTTTCCGCTCAGGTCACTATCTCAAGGTCATGAGATGAGTCCTGTGTCAGACTCCTCACTCAGTGGGGAGTCTGCTTGAGATTTTCTCCTGCTCTCTCTCCCTCTACTCCTCACCCACTCTTGTACACACAGTCTCCCTCTCTAAAATAAATAAATAAATAAAAACCTTTGAAATATGTGTGTGTGTGTGTGTGTATATATATATATATATATATATCCAGAAAGGGATTGTATTTATGATTTGAGGAAATAGGTTTTTATTACCAAAGAGTTTTTCAATGTACTTTTATTTATACAATATTATCAATGCAAAACTTTCCTTTTTTGGGGCACTTGGGTGGCTCAGGCAGTTAAGCATCTGCCTTTGGATTAGGTCATGATCCCAGGCTCCTGGTATCATGTCCTGCATTGGGCTCCTTGCTCGGCGGGGAGCCTGCTTCTCCCTCTACTTGCCTCTTTCCCTGCTTGTGCTCTCTGTATCCCTCTGTCAAATAAATAAATAAAATCTTAAAAAACACTTTCCTTTTTTAAGGAAGTTTTTCTTCCCTTCAAGGTATCTCTCTCATATTTTCAATCTTATATGCTATATGGAACAACAATACTAATTATATACAACCAGAGCCAATGATGAAAATCTTCTGAAATTAGATAATCAAGGTCTTTTATTCAAAACCTGCACATAGTTCTAGATTTGCCCTTCAGCTCTGTAGCAATGGGGCCCTTTTTTGGATGAAGTAGTTATCAGAAAGTCCCTAAATAACTTTTTATCATTATGTCTAAAGAAGCATTTTATTAAGATGGGGTAACTTTATGAACTTACATAGTAAGGTGAAAAGCCCCCATAAATTCTGTAACATTAGTACAGACAGAAATTACAATACTTCAGTTACTATCAGGAAGCAATTGGAAAACATAAATTAATGTCCCTGACAATCTTGTTATGGGGAAAGACAGTTTTCATTTGAAGTACTTGCTGACAAGGCTGCAACTTTATTAATACAAAACATGTCATTTAGCCTTAGGACCTACATTTTGGCAGCTGAACAAAATGTAAGAGTTTACAACTGCCTTTCACTGTTGTATTGAGGTAGTCCTAAAACACATCTCAAGCTTCTAGTAAGTGCACAAAATGTTATACTAGATAGAATATGTGAGGGCTACCAAAGAAATTGCAGGTATGACCCTTGCAGTCAAGTTGAGGAAGAAAGATGCAGTTCCAAAAAGAAAAAAAATGAAGAAAACTAACTAGCAGTTTTCCAAGTGTAATACAAATAGAAACTAAATACAGACTGTCTTTGTATAAGAACATATGTGTTAATTGTGCAGTAATAAGGTTAGACATTTGTGTGATTTTTCGGGTATAAAATTCTGTGTCTATTTTACTTTAGCTTTTCTGATTTATATAGCATATAACACAGGAAATCCACGATGAATCAGAAAAGAGGGTAAATAAGTCATCTTGACATCAATTCATACCACTTGTGCTCTGGAGCATCTTTCATTTTAGTCATCCTTTTTCCAAGCCCAAGGTCAAACTTACTTCTCTACGTGCAGGTAGTTCCCCTAGTTTCTCTCTAAAAGCTGGATAATGAACAGATTTATTAATTTTGCCTCTGTTTTTCATATTCATTCTATTCCTTCAAAAGCCTTCTCCTTTAATTAGATTTGAAACTATGGGAAAGTGTTTTCTGAACCTGGCTTTTCAGGGTGAAAGGCACAATTCAAGAACTGTTGAGAAATAACCAGGATCTCATTTTTCTATATTATATAAAACAAGGCTCTCTTAAGACAGAGGCATCTTTTTTTTTAATTTTTTTCCTTCATTTATTTTTGCAATATTAAAATGACAAAAGAATCTTTTTTTAGACAGAAAGTTGGAACATTCTACAAACGAAGTAGCCAGTGACATTTCATTCCCTTGCTCCTCAGCATAAGCACAGAACTACCTGTGAGAAGCAGCTCAGCATATTTACTATCTACCTTGTTTATACAACCGATGCCCCCCACACTGCAATGGAACTGCCCCTCCCAATCACACTTGCCTCAGTCCCAGCATGGCACGCTCCCTCAACCAGAAGACAGGCCAAAACCCCTGTTCACATTGTGACTCTCAATGCAGGTCTGCAGAGCCTTGGTTCCAGCAGCAGTGGCTAAAGTTCTCATTTCACAATCTGAGGAGAGCACACTTAACTTAAAATGTGCCACACTCAGGCCAGGGACCAAACACTGCCCACAAGTGAAGAGAGCCTTTGTAGATGACTGGCCTGAAGGATAAAGCAGCCAGGAGAAAATAGTAGAGCACATGTAAAATATAGTGGAGATATTCTTGTAAGAGCCAGGCCCTATGAAACAGGGAAAACTACATGGCAGGACACTATAGGACTTCTTCATCATAACGCCATCACACTCAAGAACAGGAGACATAGCTGACATTCCTAATACAGAAAATCAGGCACAGAGACTTACACAAAATTAAAAGACATAGAAATGTATCCCAAATGAAAGAACAGGACAAGTCCACGGCCAGAGATCTAAGCAAAACAGAAGTAACATGACTAATAAGAGAATTTAAAGCAATGATCATAAGGATACTTAAATGAACTTGAGAAAAGAATGGAACACATGAGTGAGACCCTATTTTAAAGGATAACAGAGATATAAAGCAGAGATAAAGGGCTGAATAAACAAAATGAGAAACATGCTTGATGGAATGAACAGTAGGCCAGAGGAAGCAGAGAAATGAATTAATGACCTGGAAGACACATTACTGGAAAGCTATCAAGTTGAACAAAAGAGCAGAAAAACCATGCAAAATGAGAATAAACTTATGGAACACAGTAACTCCATCAAATGTGATAAATTTCATATTATAGAAGTCCCCAAAAAAGAAAGAAAAGAGGAGAGAAAATTCATTTGAAGAAATAATAGATGAAAACATCCCTCATCTGGGGAAAGAAAAAGATATCTAGCTTCAGAAGCCATAGAGAACTAGCATCAAAATCAACAAAAGCAGATATGAGCCAAGATATTGTAATTAAGTTGGGAAAATATAGTGATAAAGAAAAACATTTAAAAGCAGCAAGACAAAAAAAAAAAAGACAGTAACTTACAAGAGAAAACCAATAAAGCAGCAGGTTTTTCAGCAGAAACATTCTAAGCCAGAAGGGAGTGTCATGATCTATTCAAATCCTGAATGGAAAAAAATCTGCAGCCAAGAATATTCTAAACAGGAGGGTTATCAATCAGAATAGAAGGAGAGATAAGGAATTTGTCAGACAAACAGAAAAATAAAGGCGTTTATGGTCATTAAACCAACCCTGTCAGAAATATTAAAAAAGACAGTTTGAGTGGGAAAGAGAGACCAAAAGTGACAGTATAAACTTAGGAAACAAAAAAAAAAAGCAGTAAAAATGAATATATCTATAAAAAGTCAGAGAAGAAACACAAAAAAGGGATGTAAACTATAATAACATACCTAAAACATGGGGAGAAGAGGAGTAAAAAATGGGTTCAAACTTAGACCTTCAACTTCTTATAGACTGCTATATGCAGAAGAGGTTATATACAAAATTAAGAGTAACTATATATCAAAAACCACTAATAAATATGCAAAGTTAAAGAGGAAAAATCCAAATATATCACTAAAGAAAAATAGCAAACCATGAAAGAGATCAGAGAAAATCTTCAGAAAGAACCACAAAAGAAATAATGAAATTACAATAAATACATATCTCTCAATAATGACTTTGAATGTAAATGGGCTAAACACTCTAATCAAAACACACAGGGTGACAGAATGGATTTAAAAAAAAAAGAACCATCTATATGTGGCCTACAAGAGACTCATTTTAGACCTAAAGACACCTGTAGATTGAAAATGAGGAGGCAAAGAAGCATATATCATGCTAAGGATGTCAAAGAAAACTAGAGTAGCAATATTTGTATTGGACAAAACTGGCTTTAAAAAAAGACTGTAACAAGAGACAAATTAGGGCAGCATATAATCATAAAGGGGACAATCCAACAGGAAATATAATTGTAAATATTTATGCACACAACATAGTATCCAAATACATAAAAGTTAAAAAAAAACATAAAAGAGCTAATTGAAAATCATAGAAAAAAATAAGATGCTTTAACACCCCACTTATATCAAAGAAGAAATCATCTAAAGAGAAAATCAATAAGGAAACAATGGTTTTGAATGACACATTGGACCACATGGACTTAATAGATATATTCAGAACATTCCATCTTAATACAACAGAATAAACATTCTTTTCAAGGGAACATGGAACATTCCCCAGAATAGGTCATATATTAGGCCACAAAACCAGTCTCAATAAATTCAAGAAGATTGTAGTCATACTACATATCATTTTAGTCCACAATGCTAGGAAACTAAAAGTCAACCACAAAAAAATTGGAAAGATCACAAATACATGGAGGTTAAATAACGTGTTAACAAACAATGAATAGTCAAAAAGGACACAAAAGAAGAAATCAGCAAGTACATGGAAACAACTTAAAATGAAAACACAATGGTCCAAAACCTTTCAGATGCAGCAAAAGTGGTTCTTTCATTTAATTATTTTTTTAGGAGTTGTTCTTTCTTTTATTATGTTATGTTAGTCACCATACAGTACATCATAACTTTTTGAGGTAGTGTTCCTTGATTCCTTGTTTACGAATAATACCCAGTGCTCCATGCAATACATGCCCTCCTTAATACCCACAATCATGCTAACCCAAACGCCCACCCCCTTTCCTTCTAAACCCCTCAGTTTGTTTCTAGGAGTCCATAGTCTCTCATGGTTCATCTCCCATCCGATTGCCCCACTTCATTTTTCCCTTCCTTCTCCTAATGTTCTCCATGCTATTCCTTATGTTCCACAAATAAGTGAAACCATGTGATAATTGGGTTTCTCTGCTTGACTTACTTTACTTAGCATAATCTCCTCCAGTCCCAACCATGTTGTTGTAAAAGTTGGGTATTCATCCTTTCTGATGGCTGTACAATATACATTGTATATATGGACCACATCTTCTTTATCCATTCATCTGTTGAAGGGCATCTTGGCTCTTTCCACAGTTTGGCTATTGTGGACATTGCTGCTATGAACATTGGGGTGCATATGGCCCTTCTTTTCACTACATCTGTGTCTTTGGCGTAAATACCCAGGAGTACAATTGCTGGGTCATAGGTTAGCTCTATTTTTAATTTTTTGAGGAACCTCCACACTGTTTTGCAAATTGCCTGTACCAACATACATTCAGTCCAACAGTATAAAGGGTACCCCTTCCTCCACAACCTCTCCAACATTTGTTTCTTTCCCTGTCCATTTTTGCCATTCTAACTGGTGTAAGGTGGTACCTCAATGTGGTTTTGATTTGAGTTTCCCTGATGGTTAATGATGATGAAAATTTTTTCATATGTCTGTTAGCCATTTGTATGTTTTCTTTAGAGAAGTGTCTGTTCATGTCTTCTGCCTATTTTTTGACTTGATTTTTTGTGTTTTTTTGGGTGTTGAGTTTGAGAAGTTCTTTATAGATCTTGGATATCAGCCTTTTGTCTGTAGTGTCATTTGCAAATATCTTCTCCCATTCTGTGGGTTACTTCTTTGTTTTGTTGACTGTTTCCTTTGCTGTGCAGAAGCTTTTTATCTTGAAGTCCCAAAAGTTCATTTTCACTTTTGTTTCACTTGCCTTTGGATGTATCTTGAAAAAAAGTTGCTGTGGCTGATGTCAAAACGGTTACTGCCTATGTTCTCCTCTAGGATTTTGATGGATTCCTGTCTCACATTGAGGTCTGTCATCCATTTTGAGCTTATTTTTGCATATGGTGTTAGAAAATGGTTGAGATTCATTCTTCTGTATATAGCTTTCCTATTTTCCCAGCACCAATTATTGAAAAGACTATATTTTTCCATTGGATATTTTTCCCTGCTCTGTCAAAGATTATTTGACCATAGAGTTGAGGGTCCATATCTGGGCTCTCTATTCTGTTCCATTGGTATATATGTCTGTTTTTGTGCCAGTACCATTCTGTCTTGCTCATCATGGATTTGTAATATAGCTTGAAATCAGGCAACGTGATACCCCCAGCTTTGTTTTCCTTTTTCAACATTTCCTTGGTGACTCAGGGTCTTTTCTGATTCCATACAAATTTTAGGATTGTTTGTTCCAGCACTTTAAAAAATGTCATTGGAATTTTGATCAGGATGGCATTGAAGGTATAGATTGCTCTGGGTAGTATAGACATATTTTTTTAAGATTTTATTTATTTATTTGACAGAAAGAGAGACAGCAAGAGAGGGAGTGAGAGAGGGCACAGAAGCAGGGGGAATGAGAGAGGGAGAAACACCGAGCAGGGAGCCCGACATGGGGCTTGGTCCCAGGACCCTGGGACCATGACCTGAGCTGAAGGCAGACACCTAACTGACTGAGCAGCCAGGCGCCCTTGGGTAGCATAGACATTTTAACAAAATTTTTCTTCTGATCTATGAATATGGAATGTTTTTCCATCTTTTTGTGTCCTCTTCAATTTCTTTCACGAGTGTTCTGTAGTTCCTAGAGGATAGATGCTTTACCTCTTTGGTTAGGTTTATTCTGAGGTATCTTATGGTTTTTGGTGCTATTGTAAAAGGAATCCATTCTCTAATTTCTCTTTCTACAGTTACATTGTTAGTGTGTAAGAAAGCACCTGATTTCTGTGCATTGATTTTGTATCCTGCCACATTACTGAATTGCTGTATGAGCTCTAGTAATTTGGGGGTGGAGTCTTTTGGGTTTTCCACATAAAGTATCATGTCATCTGTGAAGAGAGTTTGACTTCTTTGCCAATTTGAATACATTTTATTTCTTTTTGTTGTCTGGTTGCTGTTGCTAGGACTTCTAGTACTATGCTGAACAATAGTGGTGAGAGTGGGCATCCTTGTTGTGTTCCTGATCTTAAGGGAAAGGTTCTCAGCTTTTCCCCATTGAGGACGATATTCACTATGGGTTTTTCATAGATGGGTTTTATGAAATTGAGGAATGTTTCCTCTATCCTTATAATCTGAAGAGTTTTAATTAAGAAAGGATGCTGTATTTTGTCAAATGGTTTTTCTTCATCAATTGAGAGGACCATATGGTTCTTCTCTTATTAATGTGTTCTATCATTAGATTTGTGAATTTTGAAATAACCTTACATCCCAGGGATAAATCCCAGTTGGTCGTGATGGATGATCCTTTTAATGTATTGTTGGATCTTATTAACTAGGATTTTGTTGAGAATTTTGGAATCGATGTTCATCAGGGATTTTGGTCTCAAATTCTCCTTTTGATCGGGTCTTTGTCTGGTTTGGGGATTAAGATAATGCTGGCCTCATAGTATGAGTCTGGAAGCTTTCCTTCTGTTTCTGTTTTTTGAAACAGCTTCAGGAGAATAGGTCTTATTTCTTCTTTGAATGTTTGGTAGAATTCCTCTGGGAAGGGGAGTTTTTGGGAGGTTTGTGATCACTGCTTCAGTCTCCTTACTGGTTATTGGCATATTCAGGTTGTCAATTTCTTCCTGTTTCAGTCTTGGCAGTTCATAGGTTTCCAGGAAGGCATCCATTTCTTCCAGGTTGCTTAATTTATTGGCATATAGTTGTTGATAATAATTATATATTTTTTCTATTTCCTTGGTGTTAGTCATGATCTCTCCCTTTTCATTCATAATTTTATTAATTTTGGTCCTTTCTCTTTTCTTTTGTATAAGTCTGGCCAGTGGTTTATCGACCTTATTAATTCTTTCAAAGAACCAGTTTCTAGTTTTGTTGATCTGCTCTACTGTATTTCTGAGGTCTAATCCATTGATCTCTGCTCTAATCTTAATTATATCTCTTCTAATGAATGGCTTAGGCATCATTTGTTTTCTCTACAGTTCTTTAAGGTGTAAAGATTGCTGGTGAATTCGGGAATTTTCTATTTTTTTTGAGTGAGGCTTGGATGGCTATATGTTTCCCCTTTAGGACTGCTTTTGCAGTATCCCATAGGTTTTGGATTGATGTGTTTTCTTTCTTATTGGTTTCCATTAATTGTTTAAGTTCTTCTTTGATTTCTTGATTGACCCAAACATTCTTAAGCAGAGTGGTCTTTAGCTTCCAAGTGTTCGAATTTTTGTCAAATTTTTTGTTGTGATTGAGTTCCAGTTTCAAAATATTTTCATCTGAGAATTTGCTTGGAATAAACTCAGTATTTTGATATCGGTTGAGACTTGATTTGTGACCCAGTTTGTGGTCTATTCTGGAGAAAGTTCCATGTGTGTTCAAGAAGAATGAGTATTCTGTTGTTTTAGGGTGGACTATTCTGTGTATATCTATGAGGTCCATCTGGCCCAGTGTGTCATTCAAAGCTGTTGTTTCTTTGTTGATTTTCTGCTTAGATGATCTGTCCATTGCTGAGGGTGGAGTGTTGAGGTCTCCTACAATTAATATATTATTATCAATATGTCTCTATTTTGGTTAACAGTTGGCTTATGTAGTTGGCTTCTCCCATGTTGGGAGCATAGATATTTACAATTGTTAGATCTTCTTGGTGGATAGACCCTTTAAGAATGATATAGTGTCCTCCTATATCTCTTACTACAGTCATTAGCTTAAAATCTAATTTGCCTGATATAAGAATTGCTACCCCAGCTTTCTTCTGAGGTCTGCTGGCAAGGATGATGGATCTTCATCCCTTCACCTTCAGTCTGGATGTATCTTTAGGTTCAAAATGAGTCAATTGTAGACAGCATATGATTGGGTCCTATCTTTTTATCTAATCTGCACCCTTGTGCCATTTTATGGGAGCATTTAGACCTTTCACATTAAGAGTGATTATTGAAAGATATGAATTTATTGTCATCATGTTGCCTGTGAAGTCCTTGTTTCTATAGATTGTCTCTGTAAATTTCTATTCTATATCACTCTTGCAGTCGTTCCCCATTTGTAGAACCCCCCTTAATATTTCTTGCATGGCTGGCTTAGTGATCACATATTCTTTCAGTTTCTGATGGTCTTGGAAACTCTGCATCTCTCCATCCATTCTAAATGACAGCCTTGCCAGATAAAGTATTCTTGGCTGCATTTTCTTCTGGTTTAGTACCCTGAATATGTCTTGCCAGCCCTTTCTGGCTTGCCAGGTCTCTGTGGCTAGGCCTGACATTATTCTGATGTGCCTCCCTCTGTATGTAACGAATCTCTTCCCCCCAAACTGCCCTTAAGTGGTTTCCTTGGTTCTAAGATTTGCGAGTTTTACTATTACATGCCAGTGCTTTGGTCTGTTTTCCTTGATCTTAGGAGGGGTCCTCTCTGCCTCTAGGACACGAACGTTTGTTTCATTCCCTAGATTAAGGAAGTTCTCAGCTATGACTTGCTCAGATATATCTTCTAGTCCTCTCTCTCTCTACCCGCCCCAGGAGCCCAATAATTCTGACATTGGAACCTCCCATGGTGTCATTTCTTTCTCTAATTTTGTTTTCACAGATTTTAAGCTGTTTGTTCCAGGCCTCCTTTTCTTCCCTTCTGTTCTCTCAGTTTGCCTTCTAGGTCACTAATTTGTTCTTCTGCCTCATTTACCCTAGCTTTTAGAGTATCTAGATTAGACTGGATCTCTTTAATAGAATTTTTAAGTTCTGCCAGATAAGCTTTCATTTATGCCCTTAGAGACTCTATGTTACCATTAATCATTTTCTTCTTTCTAGCTATTGTCTTCATAATTGTTACCCTGAAGTCTATTTTGGACTTCTTGCTTATATCTATATTTATTTGTTCTGTGGCCAAAGTCACAGTCTCTGAGTCTTTCTTATTTTGGGGGTTCCTCCTCTTAGTCATTCTGTTGAGGGGTGGTTGAGGGAATGTACAGATTCCAAATTATTGACTACAATCCATGCAAGATGCACCAGTTTTATAGGGACGTTAGTGTTGTAGTCCTCTTGTTCTTCCAGCCTGTGTTCTGGGGGAAGGATGGGGCTTGCTGCGCTGTTACTCAGGCAACCCTGTTTGGGAGGAGTTGCCCTACTCCCTGTGTGTGGCAGCGGGGGGATGGGCCTGGTGAAAACCGGTTTACTGGAGCTTTTGTTCTCTTACCATTTTCCCTGCTGGCTTTCAGATTCTCTTCTGAGAGTCAGAACAGAAGTGACTGTTTCCAAACCTCCGCCTCAGAACAGAGAGATTGCAGTCTGTTCTTTTGTGAACTCTCCAGGCCACGCTATCTCCGTTTCTGTCTGTGCTGCTAAAAACTGCAGTGTCCTGGGTTGTGTGCCCCTCAGCTTCCAGGTCAGGGCACATCTCTGCCCTGTTTATGGCAGCTCCCTCCCCCTTCCATTTATCTTCTGATATCTTCTGATATCTTCTGGTATCTGCCCTCAGAATCATCTCAAAACCAGCCGGTGGGGATATTTTGTTTATAGAGATCCAGATCTATCTTCTCACATCTCAGGCTGATTTTGTGTGTGTTCAGAGTGGTCTGGTAGATATCCAGCACAATTCAGGCGACTGGTTGAAATAGGGTCCCCTACTCCTCCACCAACTGCAAAAGTGGTTCTAAGAGGGAAGTTTATAGCAATACAAGGCTACCTCAAGAAACATGAAACATCTCAAATGCACAACCTATCCATACACCTAAGGGAGCTAGAAAAAGAACAATAAATGAGACCAGCAGAAGGAAAGAAATAATAAAGATTAGAGCAGAAATAATTTATATAAAACAAAAATAAAATAGAAGAAATCAATGATAGCAGCAGTTAGTTCTTTGAAAGAATCAATAAAATTGATAAAACTCTGGCCAGATTTTTTGGGAAAAAAAGAGAAAGGACTCAAATGAATAAAATCATAAGTGAAAGAGGAGAAATAGCATCCAACACTACAGAAATACAAACAATCAGAAGGCAATATTATGAAAAACTACATGTCAACATTGGAAACCTAGAAGAAATGGATAAATTCCTAGAAACATTTAAACTACCAAAAAGGAAGAAATAGAAAATTTGAACAGACTGAGGACCAGCAAAAAACTGAATCAGTAACCAAAACATTCCCAACAAACAATAGTCCAAGATCAGATGGCTTCAGGGGAAATTCTACCAAATATTTAAAGTAGACTTTATACCTATTCTTCTCAAACTATTCCAAGAAATAGAAGATTTAAAAAAAACTTCCAAATTTATTCTATGAAGTCAGTATTACCCTGATACCCAAACTAGATAAAGTCACCGCTAAAAAAGAGAACTACAGGCCAATATCCCTGATGAACATAGATGCAAAAATCCTCAGCAAAATAAAATAGGAAACTGAATCTAACAATATATTTAAAAAAATCATTCACCACAATCAAGTGGGATTTACTCCTGGGTTGCAAGTTTGGTTCATTATTCGCAAATCAATCTATGTGATACATCACGTTAATAAGAAAAAGGACAAGACCTATGTGATCATTCCAATAGATGCAGAAAGAGAACTTGACAAAGTACAGCATCCATTCATGATAAAACCCTAAACAAAGTAGGTTTAGAGGGAACATACCTCAACATAATAAAGGCCATATATGAAAAACCCACAGCTAATATCATCCTCAATGGGGAGAAACTGAAACCTTTTCCCCTAAGGTCAGGAAAAACCCAAGAATGTCCATTCTCACCACTTTTATTCAACATAGTACTGGAAGTCTTAGCATCAGCAATCAGGCAACAAAAAGAAATAAAGGATATCCAAATCAGTAATATACAAGTAAAACTCTCATTAATGGCAAATGATATAATACTCTATATAGAAAATCTGAAAGATTCCACAAAAAAAAAACCCTGCAAGAACTGATAAACGAATACAGTAAAATTTCAGGATACAAAGTCAATGTATAGAAATACACCAATAATGAAGCAGCAGATAGAAAAATTAAGAAAACACTTCCATTTACAATTGCACCAAAAATAATAAGATGCCTAGGAATAAACCTAACCAAAGAGGTAAAAGACCTGTACTCTGAAAACTATAAAACACTAATGAAAGAAACTGAAGATGACACTAAGAAATAAAAAGACATTCCATGCTCATGGATTGGAAGAAAAAATATTGTTAAAATGTCTATACTACCCAAAACAATCTACACATTTAATGCAATCCTTATCAAAATACCAACAGTATTTTTCATAGACTAGAACAAACAATTGTAAAATTTACATGGAACCACAAAAAGACCCTGAATAGCTAAAGCAATCTTGAAAAAGAATAACAAAGCTGGAGGCATCACAACTCCAGTTATAAGTTATATTACAAAGATGTAGTATGGTATTAGCACAAAAATAGACACATAGATTAGTGAAACTGAATAAGGAACCTAGAAATAGATCCTCATCTATATGGTCAATTGGTCTTTGACAAAGGAAGCAAGAATATGCAATGGGAAAAAAATCTATTCAACAAATGGTACTGGGAAAACTGGACAGCTATATTCAAAAGAATGAAACTTGACTATTTTCTTACACCACAGGCAAAAATAAATTCCAAATGGATGAAAAACCTAAATATGAGACTTGAAACCATAAAAATCCCAGAAGAGAACACAGGCAGTAGCTTCTTTTACATCAGTCATAACAACTTTTTCCTTGATATGTCTCCTGAGACAAGGGAAACAAAAGCAAAAATAAACTATTGGGACTTCATCAAAATAAATATGTTCTGCACAGTGAAGAAAAAAAAAACTAAAATGCAACCTACAGAATGACAAAAGATATTTGCAAATGACATATGCGATACATGTTTAGTATCCCAAATATATAAAGAACTTTAAAACTCAACAGCCAAAAAACAAATAATCCAACTAAAAAATGGGCAGAAAACATGAACAGACACTTTTTTAAAAAAAAAGAAGAAATATAGATGGTCAACAAATATGAAAATATGTTCATCATCACTTACCATCAGGGAAATGCAAATTAAAACTACAATGAGATATCACCTCAAACTATCAGAATGGCTAAAATCAACAATACAAGAAACAACAGGTATTGGTGAGGATGTTGGGAGAAAAGAACACTCTTGCACTGTTGGTGAAAATGCAAACAGGTGCAGCCACTATGAAGAACAGTATGGAGGTTTCTCAAAAAGTTAAAAATGAAACTACCCTATGATCCAGCAATTGCACTACTGGGTATTTACCCAAATAATACAAAAACACCAATTTAAATGGACACATGTATCCATATGTTTATAACAGCTTTATTTATAATAGCCAAGATACCAAAGGAGTCCAAATGTCCATTGATTGATGAATGGATAAAGAAGAGGTGGTATATATACAATGGAACTTTATTCAGCCATAAAAAGAATAAAATCTTGTCATTTTCAATGACATGGATGGAGCTAGAGAGTATAATGTTAAGCAAAATAAATCAGAGAAGACAAATACCATATGATTTCCCTCATATGTGGAATTTAAGAAACAAAACAAATGAGCAAAGGGAAAAAAAGAAAAAGAGAGATAAATCAAAAAGTAGACTTTAATTATAAAGAACAAATTAATGATTACCAGAAGGGAGGAGGGGTGAGTGGATCATTTAAATAGGTGATGTGGATTAAGGAGTGCACTTGTGATGACCACTAGGTGATGTATGGAATTGTTGAACCATTATATTGTACACCTGAAACTAATATTACACTGTATGTTAACTAGCTATTATCAAAACAAAACTTTAAAAGTAAAAAGAAAATAAATTACACTGTGTATAAATCTTTCAAGTAGCATCTTCTTTCATTAAGACAGAAGTGTTTGTAAAATTATGTGTAAAAAGCATGTGGGAATAGCCTAGGGTTAACTCATTAAAACTACAGTGGGGGAAAAAAAAGAAAGACAGACGGAATGTTCCAAATAAATTTTGAAAATGTAGCCATGGATCTTTCACTTTGAATTCTCTTTGGACTAAATGCTATATGTTTCTATCCTCCTTTTTTTTGTTAACATTGTAGAGGTTTCTGTTATTGCTCCCAATCCCCTTCACACACTCTTTTCCATCACATGGAAATAGTCACTCATCAAAACTTAGCCAATTGTTGTGTGTATTATGGCACATGCACATGAATTTGGAGAGCAGAATCCTTTACCTTAAATTTTGCTACATAATCAATGAATTCAAGTACTATTGCTCAAATTGTGTGTCTTTGAGGCATCTGCATTATAATCACCTAGAGCACTCATTTAAAAATACTTGTTTTGGAGAAATGTGGACTCTACCTAAGATTTTTGAATGAGAATCTCTGAAGATTCTGCTTTTGTTCATATTACTGCCTCATTCTAGAATGTCCTTTTTCTCACATCTTTTAAGAAATTCTGCCCATCTTTTAAGGTTCAGCTCAAATGTAGCCTACTCTATGAAGCCATCCTTGATCCACTTCCTTCCAATAGATGTGCTCTTCCCTAAAATTATGGCACAGGATGGCATCAAAACTGCAATACAGGTGAATTTGGAGGGAACTCAGATAGGTCCTCCAGGAAAAGGTGGTAGGAAGCATCTAAGACTTGCACTTAAATTTGTACTTATGGGCACCTGGGTGGCTCAGATGGTTAAGCGTCTGCCTTCGGCTCAGGTCATGATCCCAGGGTCCTGGGATCGAGTCTGGTGTCGGGCTCCCTGCTCCTTGGGAGCCTGCTTCTCCCTCTGCCTCTCTCTCTCTCTCTCTCTGTCTCTCATGAATAAATAAATAAAATGTTAAAAAATTGTACTTATATTTAGAAACCTGGCTGAAAACGTTACAAATAACTAAGTAATCAACCGCATAGAATCTGTGCTTGGAGAAGAGATTAGTGACAATTTCATGAAAGAATCTTAGGATAAAAATTAAACAAAATGGTGGGGCTTTTAGGCAAAAACACGTACGTTAACAGAGAGGGAAGTAGTGGTAAAGCCCTTCATTAGGAAGATGATAGATAATATCCTAGTTGATCAGGTACAGTTATCAGAATAGTATAGGTTTAGGGTATGGTAAGCATAGTGATGTCAGGTATGAAAATAGAAGGTTGACAGAGATATGTAGAACAGTAAGTGCCATGGATAAAGCTATTATTAAGTGGTAGAATTCGGATATAAACCCAGGTGGGCCTGATTCCAAATCCTATTCTCTAAGCATCTTAATTATATCTTTGTTTAAATTATTGCTTCACCCTAGAATCTCCTTCCCCTCTATCTTTTTCTGTGAGAAGCATATCCTATCTTCAACATCATGGCACCTTTCCCAAGCTACTTGGGCCACCCCACTCTGGCAGTAACAACTGACACCTTCCTTGTCACTCTCCCTGCCCCTTTTATTTGAGGAGCATGGATGTGCACATGAGGGCTCTTCTGCTGGAATCTACAGTGGCTTGGGGTAAAAGGTATCAAGGAATAATTTGCAATTCTTGGGAGGCCCAGGATACAAGAAGGTCTGTCTGGGGCAAAGTAAGGTCTGGGGAATACCTATATCACCATCACCTACTTGAAAAGCATACTTTGGGGCCACACCCCACATCTCTTCATTCAAAATCTTTAGCTCAAAGCATAGGAATTTTCATTTTCAACAAGAGCCAGCAATTCTAGTTCTTCTAGAGAGCTGACCAAAACACTAAGTCCTTGCTCATTTCAAATGCTTCAATTTTGTTAAGACAGCACAAGTAATCCTCAGTTTATTTTCTTTACTATTAAAAACAGCAACAAAACCACTAATTTGAAAAGAAAAATGCACCCTTATGTTTATTACAGCATTATTTACAATAGCCAAGATACAAAAACAACTTAAGTGTCCATAAATGGATGAATGGATAAACAAGGGGTAGTATATGTATGTGTACACACACACACACACACACACACATACACACACACACACACGGATGGACCTAGAGTGCATTATACTGAATGAAATAAGTCACGCAGAGAAAGAGAAAGACAAATAGCATATAATTTCACTTACATGTGAAATCTAAAAAGACAAAACAAACCAACCAACAAAAACAGAAATAGACTTATAAATGCAAACAACAAACTGGTGGTTGCCAGAGGGAAGGGGGGGGTGAAAGAATGGGCCAAAAAAAAAGTAATAAAAAGCAGAGGTGTGAATTGTAATTATTTCATCTGGGATAAATAGTAAGCAACATTTGCCATCTCTACTTTCCCACTTATGGATCCCTAGTTACACCACTTTTAGAAAGAGTTCTTAAGAAAGATCAAGTAAAAAAAAAATCAAATAAAGAAAAACAAAACAGGAAATTAGCCAAAATATTAGCTGAATGTCAAATTTGAGTCTATTTTCCAGTCATAAACCACAAGGAAAAAGACATTACATTGCAAATTAAAATTCCAGCTGATAATCTTTAGAAATGTAATAAGCTAGATTTTCCCACATTCTAAGAATATAAATTAAGCTGATTGCAATGTATGTAAATATACTTACAATTTCTTTGATAACATAGAAACAAAAAATAACTCTTGTTTTATAACTAGGGAAAGGTATTACTAATTTTAAAATCTTGATGGATGGAATAGCTGCTGCCAACTTATGTCCCTTGATACCTAAGACTATAATTCAGCAGCCTCCTTTTTCCTATTGGAAAAAAAAAGTGGCACATTTTTCCTTGAGCTGCCAATTGCCTGCACAAAATTCATGCATTAATGGTATCCCAATATTGTACTTTCTCATTTTTTTAGATATGCTGACTCAATACAAATATACATGTACATATATCTTGCCATGACTAATTGGCTTTTTATTAGATTCATGATTAATATTTTGCAATATAAATGTTCTGAAATGCAAGCCCATTATTTTGTTATGTCAGAATTTTCATATAGTATTTGCAAATTAGATCCCAAGAAAGGTATGGAAATACCTTGTATGCTTAACTCAATTATTAAATTTGGGAGGTAGTAGATTCCTAATCTTAAGACCAATATACTAATACTTAGATGACAATAAAAAATGTACCCTTGTAAATCTCTATTGATATCAGCGAAGGTGTAACTTTGAACTAGTGTCAATTGATTTGTTATTATGAATGAAAATGAGGAGATTGTTTATGTCTGGGTAGGAACATGTACTCTTATAAAATAGCAAATATGTAGTGGTGATTGGCTGGTATATATGATCTCGGAGCATGTGTAATTTGAATATATTTACCCTGAAGAATTTTCTAATAATTACTTACATTTAAAACACACCTACTTACCTCTGATGCACTTTTTAGGCATTAACCAGTCAATGAATTTCACTATCCTTTAGAGAAAGTAAGAATATATTATATAAAGAAGACTATGCCTTATCCTATTTATAGTTGAGTGTTTTATGGTTTGCCTCCTTTCCCCCATGTTAATCTGTTTCATTTCTTAAATTCCACATATGAGTAAAATCATATGGTGTTTGTTTTTCTCTTTCTGACTTATTTAGCTTAGCATAATACCCTCTAGCTCCAACCATGTCGTTGCAAATGGCAATATTTCATTCGTTTTATGGTGGAATAATAGTCCATTGTATATATAAACCACAACATCTTTATCCATTCATTAGTAATGGATATTTGGTCTCTTTCCATAATTTGGCTATTGTTGATAATGCTGCTATAAACATGAGGGTGCATGTACCTCTTCAAATCTGTATTTTTGAATCCTTTGGGTAAATACCTAGTAGTGCAATTGCTGGGTCATAAGATAGTTCTATTTTTAACTTTCTGAGGAATCTTCATAAGATAGTTCTATTTTTAACTTTTTGAGGAATCTTCATACTGTTTTCCGGATTAGCTGTACCAGTTTGCATTCCCACCAGTAATGTAAGAGGGTTCCTCTTTCTCTGCATCCTTGCCAACATGTGTTGTTCCTGTGTTGCTAATTTTAGCCATTCTGACAGGTGTGAGGTGATATCTCATTATGGTTCTGATTTGTATTTCCCTGATGATGAGTGATGTTGAGCATCTTTTCATGTGTCTGTTAGCCATTTGGATGTCTTTGAAAAAAAAAGTTTCTTCATGTCTTCTGCCTATTTCTTACCTGGATTATTTGTTTTGGGGTGTGTTAAGTTTGATAAGTTCTTTATAGACTTTGGATACTAACCCTTTATCAGATATGTCACTTGCAAATATCTTCTACTCCCCATTCCATAGACTGCCTTTTAGTTTTATTAAATGTTTCCTTCGCTGTGCAGAAGTTTTTGTCTTGACAAAGTCCCAATAGTTCATTTTTTATTTGTTTCCTTGCCTCCGGTGACGTGTCTAGTAAGAAGTTGCTATGCCAAGGCCAAAGAGGTTGCTACCTGTGTTCTTCTCTAGGATTTTGATGGTTAACTATGTTGCATTTAGGTCTTCCATCCATCTGGAATTTATTTTTGTGTATGGTGTAAGAAAGTAATCCAGTTTCCTTTTTTTGCATGTTGCTGTCCAGTATTCCCAAGGCCATTTGTGTAGGAGACTGTTAGTTTTGAATCTCGATTATTGCATTTTTTCATTTTGGCCTGACTAGTTTTAAATCTTTTATCTCTGTGATGAGGGACTCCCTTGTGTCTTTTATGCTTTTCTCAAGTCCAGCTAGTATCTTTATGATTGTTGTTTTAAATTCTGGACCAGGCATATTACTTATATCTGTTTCAATTAGATCCCTGGTCATGACCTTTTTTTGTTGTTTCTTTTGGGATGGATTCCTCCATCTTGGCATTTTGTCTAGGACTCTTTCTTCTTCTGTATTTTAGGAAAGCCTATTATGTGTCCCACTCCTGAGAGTAATAGCTTTTGAAGAAGAGATCATATGCTGTCCAGGGCCTGGTACTTCCGGAAGTTTCTCTGGTGTATGCTGTGTGCACTCTGCTGCTGTGTTTTGACTGCTCTTTCCTTCAGTTCAATCCTCTAGAGTTTCTCCTTGCTTGCTGTGGGGAGTGTTTGGACCTTGGCCAGAATGTGGTGAGTTCTAACTAGGTGTGCTCTGGTCTGCTTATTAAAAGAGACCTGATGCTATTTCCAAAAGAGCTGAAGCTTTGCAGAACTCTATGGTCAGTTGACCTGGTGCATATGGGGGCTTTGTTCCGTTCTTTTGGGGGAGGGGCATACTGTTAAGGTTCTCAGGCACACCTGTAGAGTACAGGGGGGCTGGGCTTGGTGTAAGAGGTTCAGGCCACCATTGTTGGTGCTATGCTACTTACTGATATTAGGTTATACTGTAGGTTGGGGGAGAGAAATGGTCCCAGAGCTCTCCTTCATCCCAGAAGAGGGGAGTTCACAACTGCCCATTCTCTGGGAAGCCCTCCAAGAAAAGTGAACAATTTCTCCTTGTGTGTCCCTGGTGTTTCTCAGATCCCTGCCTTAACCCTGTCTGTGTCCAAGCCCTCTATCCACCCAGCAGTGTCATGCACCTGTGTTTTATCCCAGGCAGGTTGGTTGAGTTTTAAAACTCCAAACTTTAAGGAACTGGCATGGCATAGACCCATGCTGGTCCTCTGGGAGGGTCTCCCCACGCTGGGACTGATGCAGTTTTGTGCTAGAATGGTGGTCCCACCAAAGTGCATGGGCATAGACTTTCTAGTAAAGCACAGCAAAGGGCCCATTTCCAGATTAGCTGCCCTCAGCAGGTGTCTCTGCATCTATACTGAGGGGCGGGGGAGGGTAATTGTGTCTTCTGGCTCTTTTTTCTCTGGAGAGGCAATGCCACCTCTCACAGATGCACTCCAAGAAGGGGGAACTGTGTCTCTCAGTGTGTCCCAGGTAATCTTCATATTGCACTATCTGCTCCTAACTGTCTGTCCTCCTTCTCTACAGGAGCACTGCCGTGTCCTCAGAGCTCCACACCAGCCACACTGTGGCCCTCTAAAACTCCAGTCTTTGAAACTTGCTGGTTTTAAAAACTCATGAAAATCAGCCCCTCTCATTTTCCCAATCAATGGCTTTGGGGAATTGTTTTCCTTGTGTAATCCCCTGTGAACTCCTCTGTCTCTCTGTCTCTCTCTCTTCTCTGTCTGTCACCAGGGTTCCCTCCCATCCACAGCCCCTGCAATGCACTTCTCTCCCAAATCACTTCTTTGCACCTCCTACCTTCCATAATGTGTCTTCTTCTCTCCCTCTAGTCATGCAGTTTGTTCTGTCAGTCCTCAGATCAATTTCTTGGGTATTCAGAATGATTTGATATTTATCTAGCTGTGTTCAAATGACCAGGCAATCCTAGGGCCCTCCTACTACTCAACCATCTTGGGTGATCTTCTGTGCTTATCCCACTTAGTAATATACTATGGTTTAGTAGTTCAGTGATCTAGTCTTTCAATTAAAAAAAGCTAAGTTTAAAATCCCATTTATAGCACTTATTCTAGCCTTGTTAACTTGCATAAGTTAGTTAACCTCTCCAAGCATCAAAATTTTATCTTATGTAAAATAAAGTAAATAGCTATAGCAACCTCATAGAGTAGTTTTGAAGATTGAATAAATAAATGTAATGATTCATGAAATTAACAACTATAAGGAGAATACTACACTGTACCTGATATAAAATAAGCACTCAATAAATGCTATTATTGTTATTATTTTTATTAATTATTTTCAAATTTGTAACTAGTTTTTTGCGAGTGGTTAGGATAGGGGTCAAGTTTCACTCTTTTACATGTGAATATCCATTTTTTTTTTCAGCAACATTTACTGAAGACTTTTTTTTCTCCATTGTGTATTCTTGGCTCCTTTGCCAAATATTAGGTGACTGTATATGTATGTATTTATCTCTGGGTTCCTGTTTTTGTTCCATTGGTGGGTGTATGTCTGTTTTTTATGCCATTACCATACTGTTTTTTTATTGCCATAGCTTTATAATACAGTTTGAGATTAAAAAGTGCCTTCAGTTTTGTTCTTCTTTTTCAGGATTTCTTTGGGTATTTGAGGTTCTTTGTTGGTTCCATACAGATTTTAGGATTTTTTTTCTACTTCTGTAAAGATGTCATTGGAATCATGATTGGGATTGCATTGAAACTGAAGGTGGCCTTGAGTAATACCAACATTTTAACAACATTAATTATTCCAATCCATGAACATGTGATATCTTTTCTTTTGTTTGTTCTCCTCAATATCTTTCTTCAGTGTCTTACAGTTTTCAATATAGAGATCTTTCACCTCCTTGGTTAAATTAAATCCTAAGTATTTTTGTTTGTTTGTTTGTTTGTTTTTGCTGTGGTTGTAAATGGGATCGTTTTCCTTATTTTTTCCAGATAGTTCATTGTTATTGCATAGAAATGCCACTGATTTTTATATGTTAATATTGTATCTTGCAACTTTACTGCATTCAGTGATTAATTCTAATAATTTTTTGGTGGAAATGTTTAGGATTTTCTATATATAGAATCACATCATCTGCAAATAAAGATAAATTCACTTATTTATTTCTATTTCTTTTTTCTTGTCTGATTTCTCTAGTTGACACTGAAGCAACCTAAGTGCCCATTGACTGAATACTGGATAAAGAAAAGGTGGTAGTACACACACACACACATACACACACACACACACACAGAGAGAGAGAGAGAGAGAGAGAAATACTATGCATCCATAAAAAAGAAGAAAATCCTGCCACTTGAAAGAACATGGATGGATCTTAAGAGCATTATGCTAAGTGAAATAAGTTAGATAAAGAAAAATACTGTATGATCTCACTTACATATAGAATCTAAAAACTAAACAAAACAACTCAGAATGGGATCAGATTTTTGTTTACCAAAGGTAGAAGGTAAGGGGTGGGGAAATTGGATTGAAGGTAGTCAAAAGGTACAAACTTACAGTTATCAAATAAATACTGGGGATGTAATCTACAACACGATGACTATAGTCAACACTGTTCTATAGTATATTTAGAAGTTGCTAAAAGAGTAAATCCTAAAATTTTTTATCACAAGGAAAAGTAATTATTTGTAATTATATTAGGTAATGAATGTTAACTAAACTTATTGTTGTAATCATTTCACAGTATATGTATGTCAGGTCATTATGCTGTAAACCTTAAACTTACATAGTCTGTATGTCAATTATATCTCAAACTGAAAAAAAAATTTGTGGCAATAGCATTTTTCTTTGTTAAATGTTTCTGAAGACTTTATAGCTCATATCCAATTTGGTGAGACAAAATTATTTTTATTATATTAGCATTTAACTTTTATTTTGCTTGAGCTACACATTGAACAAATGTTGAATGAGAAATAAATGAAAGACTCTAGGATATTCAACACAAAAAAGCCACAGCAATTAAAAGCTAACATTATTTTGCCTGCATTATGCCACTGGGCTACCATATTATCTTTTCTTCCTTTCTTAAGTTACCTCAAAAATAGACCTACAACTAAAAATAAAAAAAAATTATATAAATAAAAATTTAAAAATCATTAAGATTGTGAAAGAAAATAGACCCAAAATGGATGAAAGACCTCAATGTGAGACAGGAATCCATCAAAATCCTAGAGACCAACATAGGCAGTAACCTCTTCGACATCAGCCACAGCAACTTCTTTCAAGATACATCTCCAAAGGCAAGTGAAACAAAAGCAAAAATGAACTTTTGGGACTTCATTAAGATAAAAACCTTCTGCACAGCAAAGGAAACAGTCAACAAAATAAAGAGGCAACCCACAGAATGGGAGAAGACATTTGCAAGTGATACTACAGACAAAAGCCTGATATCCAAGATCTATAAAGAACTTGTCAAACTCAACACCCAAAAAACAAATAACCAAGTCAAAAAATAGACAGAAGACATGAACAGACACTTCTCAAAAGAAGACACACAAATGGCTAACAGACACATTTAAAAAATGTTCTACATCATTAGCCATCAGGGAAATTCAAATCAAAACCACATTGAGATACAACCTTACACCAGTTAGAATGACAGAAATTGACAAGGCAAACAACAACAAATGTTGGAGAGGTTGTGGAGAAAGGAGAACCCTCTTACACTGTTGGTGGGAATGCAATTTGGTACAGCCACTTTGGAAAACAGTGTGGAGGTTCCTCAAAAAATTAAAAATAGAGCTAGCTATCCTATGACCCAGCAATTGCACTACTTGGTATTTACCCCAAAGACACAGATGTAGTGAAAAGAAGGGCCATATGCACCCCAATGTTCATAGCAGCAATGTCCACAATAGCCAAACTGTGGAAAGAGGCGAGATGCCCTTCAACAGATGAATGGATAAAGAAGATGTGGTCCATATAGACAATGGAATATTACTCAGCCATCAGAAAGGATGAATACCCAACTTTCACATCAACATGGATGGGACTGGAGGAGATTATGTTAAGTGAAATAATTCAATCAGAGAAAGTCAAGAATCATATGGTTTCACTTATTTGTGGAACATAAGGAATAGCATGGAGGACATTAGGAGAAGGAAGGGAAAAATGAAGGGGGGAATCAGAGGGGGAGAAAACCATGAGAGACTATGGACTCTGAGAAACAAACTGAGGGTTTTAGAAGGAAGGGGGGTGAGGGGATGGGTTAGCCCGGTGATGGGTATTAAGGAGGGCACATACTTCATGGACCACTGGGTATTATATGCAAACAATGAATCATGGAACACTACATCAAAAAGTAATGATGTATTGTATGGTGACTAACATAACATAATAAATTTAAATTAAATTAAAGATAAAAAAGGGAAATAGTTCCATTTATATTTTGGATGAGATTAATAGATGTTTGCTTCGATAAAAAAGAAAAATTGTTTTCCATTTTATTTTATTTTTTTATGTTTCCAAATCTAAACTTGATATTTGAGACTATCAGTACAACTAATTATCTTTTTTATGTATTTCATTAGAAATTAGGGTTTAACAATTCTGCTTCCTATCCTTAAATTAATTATATTTGCAATGTGTTTTATTTTATCCTTACTTATCACTGGTTGGTTCTATTGTTTTCCTGTTAGATTATCTTCATCACACTCTATTATCAAATAAGTGAAGAGGTAATGCTGAAATCTATATATTAAAATCAAATTCAATAGAACATTAATAAATTTCTTCATGAGTAATCATGCATTTTAAATACCTGACAGAGAAACAAAACTGTTACCTAAGAGATCCATTAAATTAGAATGTCTATGCACATTAGAATAATAGAATTTTCTGATTCCCATGTAATTGAGTTTTGAACAAGGAACAGTATTCTGGAAAATTGGAAGAGTCTCTATTATGGAAAACTGGAAAAACTAAAATCTAACAAAGAATCAGCATGAGACTAAGTACTAACTTGAAAAAATGCAGTAAGAGGTAATAATAAATTTGACTTCACAGCTTGTAATTAAAACATTTTATAAGTAGTCAATTTCATGAAATTATACAGTAGACATAGGGTATTGAAACTCCTTTTGAAATATCAAGTTACTTAAATCTAATAAAATTTGGAGTACTGTTAATTCATAGCAGGAATTGATTATCCCAGGTTGTTGTAGAGACCTTAATATTTAGGAGAGGTACCACTTGATTTGGGGGACAATTGAAACAATTTTCTTCTTAAGGGTCAGGACTATAAATCTAAACACAACACAGAAAATTATAGTTTGCAAGTTCTTTTACACACATTATCTTATTTGTGTGTTATAACTATCTGGTGATATAAGAATTACTAGTGACATTTTACACATAAGAAAGTTCAAAGGAAATATAACTTGTTCAAGGTCACGTTGGAAGTAATTGGTAAAGATGGAAATCAGGTTCAAATCTCCCATGTCTTATACTACGTAGACAATGAATGCCACATCATCACTGTCAGCTTTAAATTCACTTTCATACTCATCATACCATTATTATTTTCTTTGGCCAAATTGGTTTGTTTCACATCAACAGAAACTCATAATTTCAAGTTCCAGCCACAAACTGCTTTTATGTGCTTCATAGGGTTAAATCTAGTGAATGTTTTAGTCACATCTGATTCTTGCTGTACACAAGATTCTTGTTGCAGATCAAATTATTTGTACAAGATTCTTTACTACTGATCCTGATACTCATCCTCCAATGGTAAACTTTCTTTTGGAATGTAATATTTAACACAGTAATAACCTGAATCCATTAGGGAACGCATTACATCTACACATCAATATTTAAAGTCATTGCAGATAGTATAAGTGTCATTAGGCAATCCATTCAATTTTAAATAGTTATTTATTTTGCTACCAGTATGTTTTGTTTATGAAAAGATTAAATTGACACACAATTGATGCATAATTCATTATCAATAAGTAATTTATCATTTAAGGAAAACTAATTATACATGTAGTATTTAGCAAATATATATATGTAAAATTCAGTATTGTGATGCTAGAAGTTTTTCATCAACAAATGAGATTAATATAGCATCAATTTATCTTTTATTTAAATTATGAGTAATTATGATTTGGTCACTCAAACTCTTTGGAACATCTTTTTCAATTTTTCCAAATTACAATATATTACTTTTATTTTTTTAATTCTGTAATTTATTTTAATGAGTTACACTATTATGGGATTATGTAGTAGTTTTGTGACATGGATTAAGGTAAAGTAGAGTCATAAATCCCATTTCTAATTATAACCATCTTTGCATAATTAAATGTCTGTTGGTTAAGCAAATAGGTACTAGCTTTACTAGTATGCAATATATTTTAAATACAGTAAGTTATGGTATCAGTTTTGGGAATTTGTTGTTATTTCTCTAACATTCAAAATCCTTGGTTAACTTAAAACAAAATGCTAATTTGTGATACTAAGTTTAAAGAAACCAACAGTGTTTACAAAATATACCAATGTTTTCTTGAATATATGTCTCAGATTGTCACATAAAGATACTTTTCCTTATATAACATTCATCAGCTGTATTATTTTTATATTGTTTTATTTTAATTCCACTTGTGGATAGAAATTACAAATTACATATAGAAATTGTGGCGATTTTCTCCCAAATAACATTTTTATTTATCAAATATTTTCATTATTTTGAGAGGAGCATTCTTTCAGACCATCTCGAATATTCAAATTAGATATCTTCAGCTATATGTTTAATAGTGCTATATAGGGAAATATTCTTCCACAGGTACAAAAAACCTTAACCAGACTCACTCCTGTTTTTACTTAAGCAAATAAAAGTGAAATTTGCTTTTTATTGGAGATCTTAGAAGAGAAAATTTGAAAGATTTTAAGTTGTTTCATTATTTCTATAGTAATAGCTTATTGATTGGACATGAATCATGAATTAAGATTCAGTGAGATATGTTTATCTCAATAAATATGTCAAAACCCACTGACCAGCCTTAACACTGGCAATAAAAGTCAACTACTTGCAAGGTTTGGTTTATCCAATTCCTAAACTACCAATAAACAAATATAGTAATATATTAATAACTCTCTCTTATCAGTGAGTGGTGTTTGTTTTGCGTCCATAGCTTTGTAACATATATTTCATGTCTCTGGGCTGGCCAAAAGAATCTATCTTCTTACAAATGCTCCTTATAAAGTGTATTTACAAGCCATATTTACTTAGCTTTCTTATTGTCTTATCCTTACTGTCATCTTTTCTATACTGATTATCTCTAAATGTTGGTCATGAAAAAGAACTAATTTTATAAAAAGCCAATCTGATATCAGCAGTCATGTTCTTCCATACAAGTGCATAATATTGTTGAAAGAATACTTCTTAGACTGTGAACTTGAAATTTACATGAAAATAGTCACATAGATAAGGGACATTAATTAATACATTAATAAGTAGTAACTTTTTTTACATTTTCCACAATTTATTACAACAATAATGAACAAAATGTGCAAGATTTATATTACATCTCTAAAATGTTCTAATTCCAAGGTTTTCAAAAATTTTCGTTCACAAGAATCACCTGAGGAGCCTGTTTTAAATGCAATTTCCTACATGCAAAGTCAAAGATGATGTTGAGACCTGGAAACAAATTTATAACAAGTCATCCTCAAATGACTTTAATACTCTTTATCTGTGGCCCACACCTGCACTACATTTTAAAATCAGCAAGCTATTGTGATCATGATCTTTGTTCCCAATTTACTAAAATTACAGGAAATTTAAATAAATGTATCATAGCAAATGGTGATAAGAGTTTAAAGGGATATAGTTAAAATGTTCTGTCTCACTTTTTAATAGACACGACCCATTTTCCTCACAGAGTATAAATGCATTTACATGCACTTTCTAAGTCAAGGAAAGTACTGGAGAAACAGTCCCAGAAGTATTCACTGAAGGATAAATTACTCTGTTGGGTAAAATATAGCATGCATGAGTATGTGATAGAATTTTGTGCTCCAGGCATGTATTTTATATTGAATAAAAGGTAAAGATAACTATCTGGACATCAGAATGGGTAACTAGAGCACAGTAATGGGAAGTTTGGGCAGGAAAGTCTTCAAAATCCTGGTAAGAAAGCAGTAGACATCAGTTAGGTATATCTTTCAACAAAAAGGTTTCGAACTTATAAAAGGACTACGGGGTCCTTTGAGAGGAATATGGCAGCAAAATAGGAGGGCCCTGGCTCATATAATCTCACAAACACACCTAGATAACTATCAAATCATCCTAAATACCCCAGAAGTTGACCTGAAGGTTGACAGAACAAACTTCATAACTAAAAGGAGAGAAGAGGCTACATCCAAGAAGTAAGGAAGTGTGAAGATGTAATTTAGGGGAGAAACAGATCATGGGTGCTGGGGAGGGGAGGCAGCCAAGGAGAAAGGTGGAAAGAGAGGAGAACACAGGGAAATGCACAAGAACATTTCCCAAAGCAATTAGCTTGGAAAACAAGAGGGACTAAATTTTGTGAGTTGTTGCAAAGAGTGGGGCTTAAAGCCTGGATTTTAAGTTCACAGAGCTTGGTGAGGATAGAGCCCAGAGGGCTGCTCCAGGAGAAAAGGCAGGCAAATAATCCAGTGGCAGACAATATGGAAACAGAGATCTGAAAAAAATCTGGGTCATACAGTGTGGATATTATTCATTCTTGAAGCACATACCTAAGAGTTAGCATTCAAGAAGACACCTCTACAGGAAAAAAGGAGTTGGGTGGCATCGTTTTCCTCCCTCACCCCTCAGCATAAACACAGAGCCATCTGAGGGAAGCAGCTCAACATGGACACTGGCTGCCCAACTTGCTTACACTAAGCCCCACCTCCCTGCACTCAGGCAGGACTCCACTTCTATGTCAAGCTTGCCTTAGTCCCAGCAAGGAAGGGCCTTCCCCCAGAAGAGCAGCACAACCCCCTGCCCACACCACATCTCTCAATCAGAGAGTTCTGCAGGGCCTGAGTTCTGGTGGAGTTGGTGTCAGGTCTCAGTTCACAAGTAGAGCAGAGCACACCTAGTTAAAACTTGCCACATTCAGGCCCAGGGCAAAACACCGCCCATGGCTGGCAAGGAGTGCCTCTGCAGACAAGGGGCCTGAAGCATAGAGCAGCTACAACACAATACCAGACGGCACTCAGCAAACTTGGAAACACTTTCTGAAGTGCCAGGCCCTGAGCATTGCATGACCTCTTCATAGGCCATTACTTTCAGGAGCATGAGACATAACTGGCCTTTCTAACACAAAGAAGACAGAGACTTAAAAAATGCCAAGGTGGAGGGATTTATCTAAAATATAAGAATAAAATAAAGCCACAAGGATCTAAGCAAAACAGATATAAGTAACATGCTTGATGGAGCAACAATCATAGGGATACCTACTGGGCTTGAGAAAAGAATAAAAGACATCAGTGAGACCCTTACCACAGAAATGAGAGTTAAAAACAGTTTAAAAAAGAATCAATTAGAGATGAAGAATGATAGAAATGAGATTGAAAACAGGCTTAATGCAATGAACAGAAGGGTGAAAGAAGCAGAGGGATGGATTAGTGATGTAGAAGACAAAATAATGGAAAATAATAAAGTTGAACAACAGAAATAAAGAATTATGAAACATGAGAATACACTTATGGAACTCTGACTCCATCAAAGGTAATAACATTTGTATTATAGGAATCCCAAAAGGAAAGAAAAGGGGGCAGAAAACTTATTTCAAGAAATAGTAGCAGATAACTTCCTTAATCTAGGGAAGGAAAGAGATGTACAGATGCAGGAGGAACAGGCGACTCCCATCAAAGTCAACAAAAGCAGGCCAATACCAAGACATACTATAATTAAATTTGCAAAATATAGTGATAAAAAAAAATCTTAAAAGCAGCAAGACAAAAGAAGTCCTTAACTTATAAAGGAAAACCTATAAGGCTAGCTGGTAGTTTCTTAATAGAAACTTGACAAGTCAGAAGAGAGTGGCATGATATATTAAAAGTGCTGAATGGGAAAAATCTGTAGGCAAGAATACTCTATTCAGCAAGTCTATCCTTCAGAATAGAAGGAGAGATAAGGAATTTCCCCAAACAAAAACTAAAGGAGTTCATAACCACTAAAGTAGCCCAGCCAGAAATATGAAATGGTACTCACTAAGTGCAAAGGAGAGACCAAAAGTGACAAACACAAGATCAGAGAAAACCTCCAAAAGCAATGAAAAACAAGTAATAAAATATCAATAAATACATATCTATCAATAATTACTTTGAATGTAAATGGACTAAACACTCCAATAAAAAGACATAGGGGCTAGAGGAGCAAGATGGCGGAGGAGTAGGAGACCTAAATTTCATCTGGTCCCAGGAATTCAGCTAGATAGGGATCAAACAACTCTGAACACTTAAAAACTCAAGAGGAGATCGAAGAAGAATAGCAGCAACTCTCTGAACAGAAAAGCGACCACTTTCTGGAAGGTAGGACATGTGGAGAAGTGAATCCCAGGCAATAATTGGGAAGATGGACGGCAGGGGGAGGGAGCCTCCATCAGCCACTTCCAGCAAGTCATAGAACAGCAGAGCACAAGATTGGAACTTTTAGAAGTCTGCTCAGCTGAGGGACATCACTCCAGTGGCTAAGTGGGAGGTGGAATCCTCACTGGGACAGTGTGGTTTCGGGACCCTCAGGGTCACAGAAAAACCAAGGGTGCCTGGGTGCAGCAGAGCTCCCAGGTATCACAGCAGGGAAGCTGGCTGCAGAGATGGAGCCGAGGCGTGGGCACTCAACTCAGGGTTGCCATAAACCATGATCCGCGGCACAGTAGGGCCACTGCTCTTCCAGCAGGGACCCAACAAGTGGCAGATTGAGGGAGACTCCCCTTCCTCCCCTGGGAGGAGCAGCAGGGGAGCGCACTGAAGGAATTTGCTGGGTTTGGAAACTCCACACGGGGTCATGTGCCAGAGATAGAAACGCTCGGTCACAGGTCAGGTGAGCACAGAGTGCAGCCGGAGACCGGGAGATTGGAGTGATTGACTGCTTTTCTCGGGGGGCTCACTGAGGAGTGGGTCCCTGAGTTCTCAGCACCTCTGGGGCAGAGATTGGGAGGCCACCATTTTCACTCTCGTCCTCCAAAGCTGTACGGAAAGCTTTCAGGGAACAGAAGCTACTGATAGAAAACCTGAGCAGATTACTTAGCCCGCCCCCCGCAAGGGCGGGGCAAATCCGCCTCAGGCAAAGACATTTGAGAACCATGGCAACAGGTCCCTCCCCCAGAAGATCAGCAAGAACAGCCAGCCAAGACAAGTTTACCAATCAATGTAAACGGCAGAACGCCAACACTAGGGGAATACAGCACATAGAATTCATGGCTTTTATCCCCCTAATTCTTTAGTCTTTCACAGTTAATTTTTTTAATTTTCTTTTTTTTCTTTCTTTTTTTAATTTTTCTTTTTCCCTTTCTCAACCAATATTTTATCAATCCCTTTCTTAAAAATCTTTTTTATTTTTCATTTTTAGGATCCTATTCTATCCTTTCATAGTAGTTAAACTTATTTTTGGTATATATATATATATATAGTTCTCTTTAAAATTTGGGATACAGTTTCTTCTAACAGACCAAAATATACCCTAAATATCTAGTGTATGACTTTGTTCTAGTCTCCTGCCTGATCACATTCTCTCCCCCCACCCTTTTTTTATTCTTTTTCTTTCTTTTTTCAACCAACTTATTTTATCAATACCTTTTATAAAATCTTTTATAATTTTTATCTGTCCAGTCATATTCCATCCTTTCATCATATTTACCCTTATTTTTGTAAAAATATGTTTTTCTTTCTTTAAAATTTTGAGAGCCACTTTCTTCTAACAGACCAATATACGGACAAATTCTAGTGTGTGGCACTGATCTATGCACAAGCCTGATCATATTTGATCATATTCTGTTTTTTGTTTTGTTTGTTTGGTTCTATCTTTTTCTTTTATCTTTCTTTCCCTTTCTTTTCCCCCAGTTTCAGGTCTCTTCTGATTGTTTAGTGTATATATTTCTGGGGGCATTGTTACCCTGTTAGCATTTTGTTCTCTCATTCATCTATTCTCCTCTGGACAAAATGACAAGATGGAAAAAAATCACCTCAAAAAAGAAAAGAACAAGAGGCAGTACCGACTGCCAGAGACCTAATCAATATGAACAGTAATAAGATGTCAGAACTAGAGTTCAGAATGACGATTTTAAAGATACCAGCTGGGCTACAAAAAAACATGGAAGATGTTAGAGAAACCCTTTCTGGAGAAATGAAAGAACTAAAATCTAACCAAGTCGAAATCAAAAAGGCTATTAATGAGATGCAATAAAAAATGGAAGCTCTAACTGTTAGGATAAATGAGGCAGAAGAGAGAATTAGTGATATAGAAGACCAAATGATGGGAAAAAAAGAATCTGAGAAAAAGAGAGATAATCAACTACTGGATGACGAGGGCAGAATTCAAGAGATAAGTGATAACATAAGACAAAATAATATTAGAATAATGAGGATCCCAGAAAAAGAAGAAAGTGAGAGAGGGGCAGAAGGCATATTGGAGCAAATTATACCACAGAACTTCCCTAATTTGGGGAAGGAAACAGGCATCAAAATCCAGGAGGCACAGAGAATCCCCTCAAAATCAATAAAAATAGGTCAACACACCAACATCTAATAGTAAAACTTAGGAGTCTCAGAGAAAAGAAAAAATCCTGAAAGCAGCTCAGGAGAAGAGATATGTAAGTTACAATGGTAGAAACATTAGATTGGCAACAGACTTATCTACAGAGACTTGGCAAGCCAGAAAGGACAGGCATGATATATCCAGAGCACTTACTGAGAAAAATATGCAGCCAAGAATACTATATCCAGCTAGGCTGATATTGAAAATAGAAGGAGAGATAAAAAGCGTCCAGGACAAACAAAAACTAAGAAGATTTGCAAACACGACATCAGCCCTACAGGAAATCCTGAAAGGGGTCCTCTAAACAAAGAGAGAGCTTAAAAGTAAGGTAAGGAAAGGAAAGGAAAACAAAATATACAGTAACAGTCACCTTACAGGCAATAAAATGGCACTAAATACATACCCTTCAATAGTTACCCTGAATGTAAATGGACTAAATGCCCCAATCAAAAGAAACAGGCTATCAGATGGAATAAAAAAAAACAAGACCCATTGATATGCTGTCTGCAGAAACTCATTTTAGACCCAAAGACACCTCCAGATTGAAAGTAAGGGGGTGGAAAACAATTTACCATGCTAATGGACACCAAAAGAAAGCTGGGGTGGCAATCCTTATACCAGACAAATTAGATTTTAAACCAAAGACTATAATAAGAAATGAGGAAGGACACTATATCCTACTTAAAGGATCTATTCAACAAGAAGATCTAACAATTGTAAATACCTATGCCCCTAACATGCGAGCAGCCAATTATATGCCAGTTAATAATAAAAGCAAAGAAACACATCAACAACAATACAATAATAGTGGGAGACTTTAACACCCTCCTCACTGAAATGGAGAGATCATCTAAGCAAAAGATCAACAAGGAAATAAAGACTTTAAATGACACACTGGACCAAATGGACTTCACAGATACCTTCAGAACATTCCATCCCAAAGCAACAGAATACACATTCTTCTCTAGTGCCCATGGAACATTCTCCAGAATAGATCACATCCTAGGTCACAAATCAGGTCTCAACTGGTACCAAAAGACTGGGATCAGTCCCTGCATATTTTTGGACCACAATGCTTTGAAACTAGAACTCAATCACAAATCAGAACGAACTCAAATACATGGAGGCTAAAGAGCATCCTACTAAAGATTGAGTGGGTCAAACAGGAAATTAAAGAAGAATTTAAAAAATTCATTGAAACAAATGAAAATGAACACCCAACTGTTCAAAATCTTTGGGATGCAGCAAAGGCGGTCCTAAGAAGAAAGTATATAGCAATACAAGCCTTTCTCAAGAAACAAGAAAGGTCTCAAATACACAAGCTAACCCTACACCTAAAGGAGCTGGAGAAAGAACAGCAAATAAAGCCTAAACCCAGCAGGAGAAGAGAAATAACATAGATCAGAGCAGAAATCAATGAAATGGGAACCAAAAGAACAGTAGAACAGATCAACGAAACTAGGAGCTGGTTCTTTTAAAGAATTAACAAGATTGATAAACCTCTGGCCAGACTTACTAAAAAGAAAAGAGAAATGACTCAAATAAATAAAATCATGAATGAAAGAGGAGAAAAAACAACAAACACCAAAGAAATACAAACAATTATAAGGACATATTACGAGCAATTATATGCCAGCAAATTAAATAATCTGGAAGAAATGGATACATTCCTAGAGATGTATAAACTACCAAAATTGAATCAGGAAGAAATAGAATACCTGAACAGACCTATAATCACTAAGGAAATTCACGCAGTAATCAAAAATTTCCAAAAAACAAAAGCCAAGGGCCAGATGGCTTCCTGGTGGAATTCTACTAAACATTTAAAGAAGAATTAATACCCGTTCTTCTGAAACTATTCCAAAAATAGAAATCGAAGGAAAATTTCCAAACTCATTTTATGAGGCCAGCATTACCTTGATCCCCAAACAAGACAAAGACCAATCAAAAAGAATTACAGACCAATATCCTTGTTGAACATGGATGCAAAAATTCTCAACAAAATACTAGCCAATAGGATCCAACATTACATTAATAGGATTATTCACCACAATCAAGTGGGATTTATCTCTGGGCTGCAAGGTTGGTTCAACATCCATAAATCAATCAATGTGAGGCAATACATTATTAAATGAAAGAACAAGAACCATATGATCCTCTCAATAGATGCAGAAAAAGCATTTGACAAAGTACAGCATCCTTTCTTGACCAAAACTCTTCAGAGTATAAGGATAGAGGTAACATACCTCAATATCATAAGAGCCATCTATGAAAAACCCATAGTGAATATCATTCTCAATGGGGAAAAACTGAGAGCTTTCCTCCGAAGGTCAGGAACATGGCACAGGTGTCCACTATCACCACTGTTATTCAACATAGTATTAGAAGTCTTAGCCACAGCAATCAGATGACAAAAAGAGATAAAAGGCATCTGAATCGACAAAGAAGAAATCAAACTCACACTCTTTGCAGATTATATGATGCTTTATGTGGAAAACCCAAAGGAGTCCACTCCAAAACTGCCAGAACTCATACAGGAATTCTGTAAAGTGGCAAGATATAAAATAAATGCACAGAAATCAGTTGCATATATACACCAACAAAAAGAGAGAATAAAAAGAAATTAAGGAGTCAATCCCATTTACAACTGCACCCAAAACCATAAGATACCTAGGAATAAATAAGTAAAACAATTCAGGACTTCAAGCTATACTACAAACTCTCATCATCATGATAGTATGGTACTGGCACAAAAACAGACACATAGATCAATGGAACAGAATAGAGAGCCCAGAAATGGACTCTCAACTCTATGGTCAACTAATCTTCAACAAAGCAGGAAAGAATGCCCAATGGAAAAAAGACAGTCTCTTCAACAAATGGTGCTGGGAAAATTGGACAGCCACATGCAGAAGAATGAAACTGGACCGTTTCCTTACACCACACACAAAAAAATAGACTCCAAATGGTTGAAAGACCTAAATGTGAGACAGGAGTCCATCACAATCCTAAAGGAGAACACAGGCAGCAACCTCTTCGACCTCAGCCACAGCAACTTTTTCCTAGAAACATCGCCAAAGGCAAGGGAAGCTAGGACAAAAATGAACTATTGGGACTTCATGAAGATAAAAGGCTTTTGCACAGCAAAGGAAACAGTCAATAAAACCAAAAGACAACTGACAGAATGGGAGAAGATATTTGCAAATGACATATCAGATAAAGGGCTAGTATCCAAAATCTATAAAGAACTTATCAAACTCAACACCCAAAGAACAAATGATCCAATCAAGAAATGGGGAGAAGACATGAACAGACATTTTTCCAAAGAAGACATCCAAATGGCCAACAGACACATGAAAAAGTGCTCAACATCTCTCTGCATCAGGGAAATCCAAATCCAAATCTCAATGAGATACCACCTCACACCAGTCAGAATGGCTAAAATGAACACGTCAGGAAACGACAGATGTTGACGGGGATGTGGAGAAAGGGAAACCCTCCTACAGTGTTGGTGGGAATTCAAACTGGTGCAGCTACTCTGGAAAACAGTATGGAGGTTCCTCAAAAAGTTGAAAATAGAGCTACCATACAACCCAGCAATTGCACTACTGGGTATTTACCCCAAGGATACAATTGTAGGGATCTGATGGGGTACGTGCATCCCGATGTTTATAGCAACAATGTCCACAATAGCCAAACTATGGAAAGAGCCAAGATGTCCATCGACAGATGAATGGGTAAAGAAGATGTGGTATATATATACAATGGAATATTATGCAGCCATCAAAAGGAATGAAATCTTGCCATTTGCAATGACGTGGATGGAACTGGAGGGTATTATGCTGAGTGAAATAAGTCAATCAGAGAAAGACATGTATCTTATGATCTCACTGATATGAGCTATTCTTAATTTCAGAAACAAACTGAGGGTTGCTGGAGTGGTGGGGGGTCGGAGGGTTGGGGTGGCTGGGTGATATACATTGCAGAGGGTATGTGCTATGGTGAGCTCTGTGAATTGTGCAAGACTGTTGAATCATAGACCTGTACCTCTGAAACAAATAATATATTATATGTTAAAAAAAAAAGAGAGTAGGAAGCGAAAAATGAAGGGGGGAAATCGGAGGGAGAGATGAACCACGGGAGGCTATGGATTCTGAGAAACAAACTGAGGGTTCTAGAGGGGAGGGGTTGGGGGGATGTGTTAGCCTGGTGATGGGAATTAAAGAGGGCACGTACTGAATGGAGCACCGGGTGTTATACGCAAACAATTAATCATGGAACACTGTATCAAAAACTAATGATGCAATGTATGGTGATTAACATAACATAATAAAAAACAATATTCTAAAAATGAAAAATAAAAGACATAGGGTGTCACAATGGATAACAAAACAAGACCCATCTATATGCTGCCTATAAGAGACTCATTTTAGACCCCAAAACACCTGCTGATTGAAATTGAGGAGGTGGAGAAACATGTATCATGATAAGGATGTGAAAAGAGAGCTGGAGTAGCAACACCTATATTGGAAATGCTAGACTTTAAAACAAGGGCTATAAAAAGTCACAAACGGCATTATATAACCATAAAGGGGACAATCCAACAAGAAGATATAACAATAGTAAATATATACACACCCAACAAGGGATCATTCAAATATATAAAACAATAACAAACATAAATGAACTCATTGGTAATACTACAATAATAGTAGGGGACTTTAACACCCCACTTACATCAATGGACAGATCATCTAAACAGAAATTCAGCAAGGAAACAATGGCTTTGAAAGATACCCTCGACCAGACGAACTTAACAGATATGTTCAGAACATTCTATCATAAAACAGCAGAATACACACTCTTTTCAAATACACATGGAACATTCTCCAGAATACACCACATGTTAGGTCACAAAACAGATCTCAACAGATACAAAAAGACTGAAATCATACTATGCAACTTTCTGACCACAACACTATGAAACTAGAAGTTGATTGCAAAAAAAAAAAAATTCTGGAAAGACTACAAACAGCATGCTACTAAACACAGAATGTGTCAATCAGGAAATAAAAGGAAAAATAAAAAATTGCATGGAACCAAATAAAAATGAAACACAATTGTCCAAAACCTTTCGGATGCAACAAAGAGATGCTAAGAGGGAAGTATTAACAATAGAGGCTTACATCAAAAAGCATGAAAATCTCAAAAAAATTAACTTTACGCCTAAAGGAGCTAGAAAAAGAAGAACAAATAAAGCCTAAAGACAGCAGAAGGAAGGAAATAATAAAGATTGGAGCAGAGGGATGCCTGGGTGCCTCAGTCAGTTAAGTGTCTCACTCTTGATTTTGACTCAGGTCATGATCTCAGGGTCATGGGATAAAGCCCCATGTCAGGCTCTGTGCTCAATGGGGAGTTTGCTTGAGATTCTCTCTCTCCCTCCCACTGCCCCTGCCCCCCCCCACTCTCTATCTAAAATAAATAAATAAATCTTAAAAAAGATTAGAGTAGAAATAAATGATATAGAAACTAAAACAACAATAAAAACAACAGAAATGGGATTTATTCCTGGGACTCAGGGTGATTCAATATTTGTAAATCAATCAACGTGATACCACCACATTAGTAAAAGTGGTATAAGAACCACATGATTATACATACACCCTGATGATTATATCAGCATTATCAACAATAGCCAAATGATGGAAAGAGCTCAAATGTCCATCAACTAATTAATGGATTAAGAAGATGTGGTATGTGTGTGTGTGTGTGTGTATTACTCAGCCATCAAAAATGAAATCTTGCTATTTGCAATGATGTCAATGGAGCTAGTATATTATACAAGCAAAATAAGTCAGTCAGAGAAAGACAAATAGCATATGATTTAATTCATATGTGGAATTTAAGAAACAAAATGGATGAACATATGGAAAGGGAAAAAAAAGAGAGAGAGGGAAGCAAACCATAAGAGAATCTTAATGATAGCAAACAAAACTGAGGGTTGATGGAGAGAGGTGGGTGGGTGGGCTAAATGGGTGGCAGGTGTTAAGGAGGTTGCTTGTTATGATGAGCACTGAATGTTATTTGTAAATGTTGAATCACTAAATTCTACTCCTGAAACAAATATTACTTTATATGTTAACTAACTAGAATTTAAATAAAAAATTGAAAAGAAAAAAAGAAATAAACCATTACAGGCGCGCACGCACACACACACACACACACACACACACACACACACAGAATCATATGATCATTTTAATAGATGCAGAAAAAACATTATGATTAAAACCCTCAACAAAGTAGGTTTTGAGGGAACATACCTCAACATAATAAAGGCCATATATGAAAAACTCACAGCTAATTTCATCCTCAATGGGGAAAAACAGAGCTTTCTCTCTATAGTCAGGAGCAAGACAGTGATGTCCACTCTCAGGACTCTTATTTAACATAGTACTGAGAGTCCTAGCCACAGCAATCTGACAACCAAAAAGAAATAATAGGCATCCAAATTAGCAAGGAAGAAGGAAAACTTTCACTATCTGCAGATGGCAGGTTACTCTGTATAGAAAACCCAAAAGACTCCACCAAAATCTTGTTAGAACTGATACACGAATTCAGTAAAGTCACAGATATAAAGTCAACATACAAAAATCTGTTGGATTTCTGTACTCCAATAATAAAGCAGCAGAAAGAGAAATGAAGGAATCACTCTCATCTACAATTGCCCACAAAAACCTAACATGCCTAGGAATAAACTGAACCAAAGAGGTGAAAGACCTGTACTCCAAAAACTATAAAACACTGATGAAAGAAACTGAAGCTAACACTAAGAAATGGAAAGATATTCCGTGTTTGTGGTTTGGAAGAACAAATATTGTCAAGGAGTCTCTACTACCCAGAGCAACCTACACATTTATTGCAATCCTTATCAAAATACCAACAGCATTTTTCACAGAGTTAGAACCAACAATTCTAAAATTTGTATGGAACCACAAAAGACCCTAAATAGCCAAAGTAATCTTGAAAAAGAAAGGCAAAGGTGGAGGCATCACAATTCCAGACTTCAATTTATATTGCAAAGCTGTAGTGATCAAGACACTATGGGTACTGGCACAAAAATAAACATATAGATTAATGGAGCAGAAAGAAAACCCAGAAATGAACCCACAACTATATGATCAATTAATCTTGAGCAAAGCAAGAAAGAATACCCAACAGGGAAAAGGATAGTCTCTTCAACAAATGGTGTTGGGAAAACTGGACAGCAACATGCAAAAGAATGAAGCTAACCACTTTCTTACACCACACAGAAAAATAAGTTCCAAATGGATGAAAGACCTAAATGTGAGACAGGAAACCACCAAAATCCTAGAGGAGAACACAGCCAATAACCTCTTTGATGTTGGCTGTAAGAACTTATTTCTATATATGCCTTCTGAGGCAAAGGAAACAAGAGAAAAAAATAAACTATTGGGACTTCATAAAAAAAAAAAGTTCTGCACAGCAAAGGAAACTATAAACAAAACTAAAAGGCAACCTACTGAATGGGGAGAGATATTTGCAAATGATGTATGTGATAAAGGGTTAGAATCCACAATATATAAAGAACTTATAAAACTCAAAACTCAAGAAACATAATCCAGTTAAAAAATGGGGAGAAGACATGAATAGATATTTTTCCAAAGAAGACATACAAATGGCCATCAGAAACATGAAAATATGCTCAACATCACTGAACATCAGGGAAATACCAATCAAAACTACAATGAGATAATACCTCATACCTGTCAGAATCATTAAAATCAACAACACATGAAACAACAGGTGTTGGCAAGGATGTGTAGAAAGGGGAACCCTCTTGCAGTATTGATGGGAATGCAAAGTGGTGCAGACACTCTGGAAAACAGTATGGGCAGTTCCTAAATTAAAAGAAAAGAAAGAAAGAAAGAAAGAAAGAAAGAAAGAAAGAAAGAAAGAAA